>NW_027039481.1:0-68129 GCF_034236695.1 Oncorhynchus nerka | reverse complement strand
AAACAGATGACTTAGCACATCTATTTCCTTCTTAAAATGTCAACATTCTGGAAAGTAGAGTTGTGCAAAAGCTAATTTCACAACTAAATATACTCATCAGAGAATTTGGGGATTAACTTCAGACCGCATGCATTTCAAGTAGTAGCTCAGAGACACATCCCCTTACTATATCATAGCAGGGTTGCCATTTTGAGAAAACTTTTTTTCTTCAAAGTCATCCAATGAAAGAACCTTTCCTTGGTACCAGGTATCTTTCAGTAAGGCACAGATGGGATTTGAACCCATGATCTTCGGTTTACAAGACCGACGCCTTACCGCTTGGCCACCATGCCACTCTATGCTGCAAGATATTTATCAACATTCTGGAAAGTAGGAGTTGTGTAATGTGAATTTGGCACACAAATAAACATTCTGGATAGGAGTTGTGTAATGTGGAGAACCTCAGTGGGATTGAACCAAGGACCTCATACATAAATAGCATGCACTCCCCCTCTGAGCTTCGATACCATTTTATTTGCAGATAAAATGCAATATTAATACAATGTACTTTTTATATACACCACTCCATTGAAACTACAATGAAATGATAGCAGCAATTCTAAATACAAGCAAGTATGGACAGTCATCTAACCCATGAACTTCAGTTTTTGAAAATGATGCAATTGAAGTTGGCAACCATGCCACTTCTGTTCCATAAATGTACGAACAGGGATTGAACACATGTTCTTCAGATTACAAGCGCAAATTATTCAGCACATCTCTGTTTCCTGCTGAGAATTTCAACATTCTGGAAAGAAGGAGATGGGTCAATGCAAAAATTGTTATGGAGAAGCTGGGGATTGAACCCAGGACCTCATACATGCAAAGCATGCGCTCTACCACTGAGCTACATCCCCTTTCTGTGAAAGAAAAAATGTTTCTTATTTTTTTAAATTTCACCTATAATTAACCAGGTAAGCCAGTTGAGAACAAGTTTTCATATTCAACTGCGACCTGGCCAAGATAAAGCAAAGCAGCGCAACACAAACAACAACACAGAGTTACAGATGGAATAAACAAGCGTACAGTCAATAACACAATAGAAGAAAAAAGAAAGTCTATATACAGTGCGTGCAAATGGAGGTAAGGCAATAAATAGGCCATTGTAGCAAAGTATTTACAATTTAGCAAATTAACACTGGAGTGATAGATGAGCAGATGATGATGTGCAAGTAGAAATACTGGTGTGCAAAGAGCAGAAAGTAAATTAAAACAATATGGGGATTAGGTAGGTAGATTGGGTGGGCTATTTACAGATGGGCTTTGTACAGCTGCAGCGATCAGTTAGCTGCTCAGATAGCCGATGTTTAAAGTTAGCAGTGTTGCCAACACCTCAGTAAGGAAAGTAGCTATTGGCTGTCCTAAAAGTCGCTAGAAGTTGCTAAATGATGTCATCACCTAATTTGCATAATTGTGCATGTAATTGTGATGGACACTGTAGGAGTGAGGAATAACATTGTGGAAGAGACAAAAAGTGAGAAAAATGAAAATGTCTGCAAGTATTCATACTTGCTAAATACAGTGACTAAGTCGCTAAGTTGGCAACACTGAAAGTTAGTGAGGGAATATGTCTCCAGCTTCAGCGATTTTTGCCATTCGTTCCAGTCATTGTCAGCAGAGAACTGTAAGGAAAGGCGGCCAAAGGAGGTGTTGGCTTTGGGGGATGACCAGTGAGATATACCTGCTGGAGCGCGTGCTACGGGTGGGGGTTGTTATCGTGACCAGTGAGCTGAGATAAGGCGGAGCTTTACCTAGCATAGACTAAAAAGATGACCTGGAGCGAGTCGGTCTGGCGATGAATATGTAGCGAGGGCCAGCCGACTAGAGCATACAGGTCGTAGTGGCCATATCAATACAATTGACCTTTTCTTTACACTGTTCTAATGAAAGTACATTTCCATAATATCATCTAGCTTCCATAAACGTCGAACAAGGATTGAACCCATGTGCTTCAGTTTACAAAAACAGATGACTTAGCACATCTATTTCCTTCTTAAAATGTCAACATTCTGGAAAGTAGAGTTGTGCAAAAGCTAATTTCACAACTAAATATACTCATCAGAGAATTTGGGGATTAACTTCAGACCGCATGCATTTCAAGTAGTAGCTCAGAGACACATCCCCTTACTATATCATAGCAGGGTTGCCATTTTGAGAAAACTTTTTTTTTTTCAAAGTCATCCAATGAAAGAACCTTTCCTTGGTACCAGGTATCTTTCAGTAAGGCACAGATGGGATTTGAACCCATGATCTTCGGTTTACAAGACCGACGCCTTACCGCTTGGCCACCATGCCACTCTATGCTGCAAGATATTTATCAACATTCTGGAAAGTAGGAGTTGTGTAATGTGAATTTGGCACACAAATAAACTCAGTGGAGAACCTTGGGATTGAACCAAGGACCTCATACATAAATAGCATGCACTCCCCCTCTGAGCTTCGATACCATTTTATTTGCAGATAAAATGCAATATTAATACAATGTACTTTTTATATACACCACTCCATTGAAACTACAATGAAATGATAGCAGCAATTCTAAATACAAGCAAGTATGGACAGTCATCTAACCCATGAACTTCAGTTTTTGAAAATGATGCAATTGAAGTTGGCAACCATGCCACTTCTGTTCCATAAATGTACGAACAGGGATTGAACACATGTTCTTCAGATTACAAGCGCAAATTATTCAGCACATCTCTGTTTCCTGCTGAGAATTTCAACATTCTGGAAAGAAGGAGATGGGTCAATGCAAAAATTGTTATGGAGAAGCTGGGGATTGAACCCAGGACCTCATACATGCGAAGCATGCGCTCTACCACTGAGCTACATCCCCTTTCTGTGAAAGAAAAAATGTTTCTTATTTTTTTAAATTTCACCTATAATTAACCAGGTAAGCCAGTTGAGAACAAGTTTTCATATTCAACTGCGACCTGGCCAAGATAAAGCAAAGCAGCGCAACACAAACAACAACACAGAGTTACAGATGGAATAAACAAGCGTACAGTCAATAACACAATAGAAGAAAAAAAGAAAGTCTATATACAGTGCGTGCAAATGGAGGTAAGGCAATAAATAGGCCATTGTAGCAAAGTATTTACAATTTAGCAAATTAACACTGGAGTGATAGATGAGCAGATGATGATGTGCAAGTAGAAATACTGGTGTGCAAAGAGCAGAAAGTAAATTAAAACAATATGGGGATTAGGTAGGTAGATTGGGTGGGCTATTTACAGATGGGCTTTGTACAGCTGCAGCGATCAGTTAGCTGCTCAGATAGCCGATGTTTAAAGTTAGCAGTGTTGCCAACACCTCAGTAAGGAAAGTAGCTATTGGCTGTCCTAAAAGTCGCTAGAAGTTGCTAAATGATGTCATCACCTAATTTGCATAATTGTGCATGTAATTGTGATGGACACTGTAGAGTGAGGAATAACATTGTGGAAGAGACAAAAAGTGAGAAAAATGAAAATGTCTGCAAGTATTCATACTTGCTAAATACAGTGACTAAGTCGCTAAGTTGGCAACACTGAAAGTTAGTGAGGGAATATGTCTCCAGCTTCAGCGATTTTTGCAATTCGTTCCAGTCATTGTCAGCAGAGAACTGTAAGGAAAGGAGGCCAAAGGAGGTGTTGGCTTTGGGGGATGACCAGTGAGATATACCTGCTGGAGCGCGTGCTACGGGTGGGGGTTGTTATCGTGACCAGTGAGCTGAGATAAGGCGGAGCTTTACCTAGCATAGACTAAAAAGATGACCTGGAGCGAGTCGGTCTGGCGATGAATATGTAGCGAGGGCCAGCCGACTAGAGCATACAGGTCGTAGTGGCCATATCAATACAATTGACCTTTTCTTTACACTGTTCTAATGAAAGTACATTTCCATAATATCATCTAGCTTCCATAAACGTCGAACAAGGATTGAACCCATGTGCTTCAGTTTACAAAAACAGATGACTTAGCACATCTATTTCCTTCTTAAAATGTCAACATTCTGGAAAGTAGAGTTGTGCAAAAGCTAATTTCACAACTAAATATACTCATCAGAGAATTTGGGGATTAACTTCAGACCGCATGCATTTCAAGTAGTAGCTCAGAGACACATCCCTTACTATATCATAGCAGGGTTGCCATTTTGAGAAAACTTTTTTTTCTTCAAAGTCATCCAATGAAAGAACCTTTCCTTGGTACCAGGTATCTTTCAGTAAGGCACAGATGGGATTTGAACCCATGATCTTCGGTTTACAAGACCGACGCCTTACCGCTTGGCCACCATGCCACTCTATGCTGCAAGATATTTATCAACATTCTGGAAAGTAGGAGTTGTGTAATGTGAATTTGGCACACAAATAAACTCAGTGGAGAACCTTGGGATTGAACCAAGGACCTCATACATAAATAGCATGCACTCCCCCTCTGAGCTTCGATACCATTTTATTTGCAGATAAAATGCAATATTAATACAATGTACTTTTTATATACACCACTCCATTGAAACTACAATGAAATGATAGCAGCAATTCTAAATACAAGCAAGTATGGACAGTCATCTAACCCATGAACTTCAGTTTTTGAAAATGATGCAATTGAAGTTGGCAACCATGCCACTTCTGTTCCATAAATGTACGAACAGGGATTGAACACATGTTCTTCAGATTACAAGCGCAAATTATTCAGCACATCTCTGTTTCCTGCTGAGAATTTCAACATTCTGGAAAGAAGGAGATGGGTCAATGCAAAAATTGTTATGGAGAAGCTGGGGATTGAACCCAGGACCTCATACATGCGAAGCATGCGCTCTACCACTGAGCTACATCCCCTTTCTGTGAAAGAAAAAAATGTTTCTTATTTTTTTAAATTTCACCTATAATTAACCAGGTAAGCCAGTTGAGAACAAGTTTTCATATTCAACTGCGACCTGGCCAAGATAAAGCAAAGCAGCGCAACACAAACAACAACACAGAGTTACAGATGGAATAAACAAGCGTACAGTCAATAACACAATAGAAGAAAAAAAGAAAGTCTATATACAGTGCGTGCAAATGGAGGTAAGGCAATAAATAGGCCATTGTAGCAAAGTATTTACAATTTAGCAAATTAACACTGGAGTGATAGATGAGCAGATGATGATGTGCAAGTAGAAATACTGGTGTGCAAAGAGCAGAAAGTAAATTAAAACAATATGGGGATTAGGTAGGTAGATTGGGTGGGCTATTTACAGATGGGCTTTGTACAGCTGCAGCGATCAGTTAGCTGCTCAGATAGCCGATGTTTAAAGTTAGCAGTGTTGCCAACACCTCAGTAAGGAAAGTAGCTATTGGCTGTCCTAAAAGTCGCTAGAAGTTGCTAAATGATGTCATCACCTAATTTGCATAATTGTGCATGTAATTGTGATGGACACTGTAGGAGTGAGGAATAACATTGTGGAAGAGACAAAAAGTGAGAAAAATGAAAATGTCTGCAAGTATTCATACTTGCTAAATACAGTGACTAAGTCGCTAAGTTGGCAACACTGAAAGTTAGTGAGGGAATATGTCTCCAGCTTCAGCGATTTTTGCCATTCGTTCCAGTCATTGTCAGCAGAGAACTGGAAGGAAAGGCGGCCAAAGGAGGTGTTGGCTTTGGGGATGACCAGTGAGATATACCTGCTGGAGCGCGTGCTACGGGTGGGGGTTGTTATCGTGACCAGTGAGCTGAGATAAGGCGGAGCTTTACCTAGCATAGACTAAAAAGATGACCTGGAGCGAGTCGGTCTGGCGATGAATATGTAGCGAGGGCCAGCCGACTAGAGCATACAGGTCGTAGTGGCCATATCAATACAATTGACCTTTTCTTTACACTGTTCTAATGAAAGTACATTTCCATAATATCATCTAGCTTCCATAAACGTCGAACAAGGATTGAACCCATGTGCTTCAGTTTACAAAAACAGATGACTTAGCACATCTATTTCCTTCTTAAAATGTCAACATTCTGGAAAGTAGAGTTGTGCAAAAGCTAATTTCACAACTAAATATACTCATCAGAGAATTTGGGGATTAACTTCAGACCGCATGCATTTCAAGTAGTAGCTCAGAGACACATCCCCTTACTATATCATAGCAGGGTTGCCATTTTGAGAAAACTTTTTTTTCTTCAAAGTCATCCAATGAAAGAACCTTTCCTTGGTACCAGGTATCTTTCAGTAAGGCACAGATGGGATTTGAACCCATGATCTTCGGTTTACAAGACCGACGCCTTACCGCTTGGCCACCATGCCACTCTATGCTGCAAGATATTTATCAACATTCTGGAAAGTAGCTTGTGTAATGTGAATTTGGCACACAAATAAACTCAGTTTCCTGGATCAACATTCTGGAAAGTAGGAGTTGTGTAATGTGAATTTGGCACACAAATAAACTCAGTGGAGAACCTTGGGATTGAACCAAGGACCTCATAAAAATAGCATGCACTCCCCCTCTGAGCTTCGATACCATTTTATTTGCAGATAAAATGCAATATTAATACAATGTACTTTTTATATACACCACTCCATTGAAACTACAATGAAATGATAGCAGCAATTCTAAATACAAGCAAGTATGGACAGTCATCTAACCCATGAACTTCAGTTTTTGAAAATGATGCAATTGAAGTTGGCAACCATGCCACTTCTGTTCCATAAATGTACGAACAGGGATTGAACACATGTTCTTCAGATTACAAGCGCAAATTATTCAGCACATCTCTGTTTCCTGCTGAGAATTTCAACATTCTGGAAAGAAGGAGATGGGTCAATGCAAAAATTGTTATGGAGAAGCTGGGGATTGAACCCAGGACCTCATACATGCGAAGCATGCGCTCTACCACTGAGCTACATCCCCTTTCTGTGAAAGAAAAAATGTTTCTTATTTTTTTAAATTTCACCTATAATTAACCAGGTAAGCCAGTTGAGAACAAGTTTTCATATTCAACTGCGACCTGGCCAAGATAAAGCAAAGCAGCGCAACACAAACAACAACACAGAGTTACAGATGGAATAAACAAGCGTACAGTCAATAACACAATAGAAGAAAAAAGAAAGTCTATATACAGTGCGTGCAAATGGAGGTAAGGCAATAAATAGGCCATTGTAGCAAAGTATTTACAATTTAGCAAATTAACACTGGAGTGATAGATGAGCAGATGATGATGTGCAAGTAGAAATACTGGTGTGCAAAGAGCAGAAAGTAAATTAAAACAATATGGGGATTAGGTAGGTAGATTGGGTGGGCTATTTACAGATGGGCTTTGTACAGCTGCAGCGATCAGTTAGCTGCTCAGATAGCCGATGTTAAAGTTAGCAGTGTTGCCAACACCTCAGTAAGGAAAGTAGCTATTGGCTGTCCTAAAAGTCGCTAGAAGTTGCTAAATGATGTCATCACCTAATTTGCATAATTGTGCATGTAATTGTGATGGACACTGTAGGAGTGAGGAATAACATTGTGGAAGAGACAAAAAGTGAGAAAAATGAAAATGTCTGCAAGTATTCATACTTGCTAAATACAGTGACTAAGTCGCTAAGTTGGCAACACTGAAAGTTAGTGAGGGAATATGTCTCCAGCTTCAGCGATTTTTGCAATTCGTTCAGTCATTGTCAGCAGAGAACTGTAAGGAAAGGCGGCCAAAGGAGGTGTTGGCTTTGGGGGATGACCAGTGAGATATACCTGCTGGAGCGCGTGCTACGGGTGGGGGTTGTTATCGTGACCAGTGAGCTGAGATAAGGCGGAGCTTTACCTAGCATAGACTAAAAAGATGACCTGGAGCGAGTCGGTCTGGCGATGAATATGTAGCGAGGGCCAGCCGACTAGAGCATACAGGTCGTAGTGGCCATATCAATACAATTGACCTTTTCTTTACACTGTTCTAATGAAAGTACATTTCCATAATATCATCTAGCTTCCATAAACGTCGAACAAGGATTGAACCCATGTGCTTCAGTTTACAAAAACAGATGACTTAGCACATCTATTTCCTTCTTAAAATGTCAACATTCTGGAAAGTAGAGTTGTGCAAAAGCTAATTTCACAACTAAATATACTCATCAGAGAATTTGGGGATTAACTTCAGACCGCATGCATTTCAAGTAGTAGCTCAGAGACACATCCCCTTACTATATCATAGCAGGGTTGCCATTTTGAGAAAACTTTTTTTCTTCAAAGTCATCCAATGAAAGAACCTTTCCTTGGTACCAGGTATCTTTCAGTAAGGCACAGATGGGATTTGAACCCATGATCTTCGGTTTACAAGACCACGCCTTACCGCTTGGCCACCATGCCACTCTATGCTGCACTTTATGCTGCAAGATATTTATCAACATTCTGGAAAGTAGGAGTTGTGTAATGTGAATTTGGCACACAAATAAACTCAGTGGAGAACCTTGGGATTGAACCAAGGACCTCATACATAAATAGCATGCACTCCCCTCTGAGCTTCGATACCATTTTATTTGCAGATAAAATGCAATATTAATACAATGTACTTTTTATATACACCACTCCATTGAAACTACAATGAAATGATAGCAGCAATTCTAAATACAAGCAAGTATGGACAGTCATCTAACCCATGAACTTCAGTTTTTGAAAATGATGCAATTGAAGTTGGCAACCATGCCACTTCTGTTCCATAAATGTACGAACAGGGATTGAACACATGTTCTTCAGATTACAAGCGCAAATTATTCAGCACATCTCTGTTTCCTGCTGAGAATTTCAACATTCTGGAAAGAAGGAGATGGGTCAATGCAAAAATTGTTATGGAGAAGCTGGGGATTGAACCCAGGACCTCATACATGCGAAAGCATGCGCTCTACCACTGAGCTACATCCCCTTTCTGTGAAAGAAAAAATGTTTCTTATTTTTTTAAATTTCACCTATAATTAACCAGGTAAGCCAGTTGAGAACAAGTTTTCATATTCAACTGCGACCTGGCCAAGATAAAGCAAAGCAGCGCAACACAAACAACAACACAGAGTTACAGATGGAATAAACAAGCGTACAGTCAATAACACAATAGAAGAAAAAAGAAAGTCTATATACAGTGCGTGCAAATGGAGGTAAGGCAATAAATAGGCCATTGTAGCAAAGTATTTACAATTTAGCAAATTAACACTGGAGTGATAGATGAGCAGATGATGATGTGCAAGTAGAAATACTGGTGTGCAAAGAGCAGAAAGTAAATTAAAACAATATGGGGATTAGGTAGGTAGATTGGGTGGGCTATTTACAGATGGGCTTTGTACAGCTGCAGCGATCAGTTAGCTGCTCAGATAGCCGATGTTTAAAGTTAGCAGTGTTGCCAACACCTCAGTAAGGAAAGTAGCTATTGGCTGTCCTAAAAGTCGCTAGAAGTTGCTAAATGATGTCATCACCTAATTTGCATAATTGTGCATGTAATTGTGATGGACACTGTAGGAGTGAGGAATAACATTGTGGAAGAGACAAAAAGTGAGAAAAATGAAAATGTCTGCAAGTATTCATACTTGCTAAATACAGTGACTAAGTCGCTAAGTTGGCAACACTGAAAGTTAGTGAGGGAATATGTCTCCAGCTTCAGCGATTTTTGCAATTCGTTCCAGTCATTGTCAGCAGAGAACTGTAAGGAAAGGCGGCCAAAGGAGGTGTTGGCTTTGGGGGATGACCAGTGAGATATACCTGCTGGAGCGCGTGCTACGGGTGGGGTTGTTATCGTGACCAGTGAGCTGAGATAAGGCGGAGCTTTACCTAGCATAGACTAAAAAGATGACCTGGAGCGAGTCGGTCTGGCGATGAATATGTAGCGAGGGCCAGCCGACTAGAGCATACAGGTCGTAGTGGCCATATCAATACAATTGACCTTTTCTTTACACTGTTCTAATGAAAGTACATTTCCATAATATCATCTAGCTTCCATAAACGTCGAACAAGGATTGAACCCATGTGCTTCAGTTTACAAAAACAGATGACTTAGCACATCTATTTCCTTCTTAAAATGTCAACATTCTGGAAAGTAGAGTTGTGCAAAAGCTAATTTCACAACTAAATATACTCATCAGAGAATTTGGGGATTAACTTCAGACCGCATGCATTTCAAGTAGTAGCTCAGAGACACATCCCCTTACTATATCATAGCAGGGTTGCCATTTTGAGAAAACTTTTTTTCTTCAAAGTCATCCAATGAAAGAACCTTTCCTTGGTACCAGGTATCTTTCAGTAAGGCACAGATGGGATTTGAACCCATGATCTTCGGTTTACAAGACCGACGCCTTACCGCTTGGCCACCATGCCACTCTATGCTGCAAGATATTTATCAACATTCTGGAAAGTAGGAGTTGTGTAATGTGAATTTGGCACACAAATAAACTCAGTGGAGAACCTTGGGATTGAACCAAGGACCTCATACATAAATAGCATGCACTCCCCCTCTGAGCTTCGATACCATTTTATTTGCAGATAAAATGCAATATTAATACAATGTACTTTTTATATACACCACTCCATTGAAACTACAATGAAATGATAGCAGCAATTCTAAATACAAGCAAGTATGGACAGTCATCTAACCCATGAACTTCAGTTTTTGAAAATGATGCAATTGAAGTTGGCAACCATGCCACTTCTGTTCCATAAATGTACGAACAGGGATTGAACACATGTTCTTCAGATTACAAGCGCAAATTATTCAGCACATCTCTGTTTCCTGCTGAGAATTTCAACATTCTGGAAAGAAGGAGATGGGTCAATGCAAAAATTGTTATGGAGAAGCTGGGGATTGAACCCAGGACCTCATACATGCGAAGCATGCGCTCTACCACTGAGCTACATCCCCTTTCTGTGAAAGAAAAAATGTTTCTTATTTTTTTAATTTCACCTATAATTAACCAGGTAAGCCAGTTGAGAACAAGTTTTCATATTCAACTGCGACCTGGCCAAGATAAAGCAAAGCAGCGCAACACAAACAACAACACAGAGTTACAGATGGAATAAACAAGCGTACAGTCAATAACACAATAGAAGAAAAAAGAAAGTCTATATACAGTGCGTGCAAATGGAGGTAAGGCAATAAATAGGCCATTGTAGCAAAGTATTTACAATTTAGCAAATTAACACTGGAGTGATAGATGAGCAGATGATGATGTGCAAGTAGAAATACTGGTGTGCAAAGAGCAGAAAGTAAATTAAAACAATATGGGGATTAGGTAGGTAGATTGGGTGGGCTATTTACAGATGGGCTTTGTACAGCTGCAGCGATCAGTTAGCTGCTCAGATAGCCGATGTTTAAAGTTAGCAGTGTTGCCAACACCTCAGTAAGGAAAGTAGCTATTGGCTGTCCTAAAAGTCGCTAGAAGTTGCTAAATGATGTCATCACCTAATTTGCATAATTGTGCATGTAATTGTGATGGACACTGTAGGAGTGAGGAATAACATTGTGGAAGAGACAAAAAGTGAGAAAAATGAAAATGTCTGCAAGTATTCATACTTGCTAAATACAGTGACTAAGTCGCTAAGTTGGCAACACTGAAAGTTAGTGAGGGAATATGTCTCCAGCTTCAGCGATTTTTGCAATTCGTTCCAGTCATTGTCAGCAGAGAACTGTAAGGAAAGGCGGCCAAAGGAGGTGTTGGCTTTGGGGGATGACCAGTGAGATATACCTGCTGGAGCGCGTGCTACGGGTGGGGGTTGTTATCGTGACCAGTGAGCTGAGATAAGGCGGAGCTTTACCTAGCATAGACTAAAAAGATGACCTGGAGCGAGTCGGTCTGGCGATGAATATGTAGCGAGGGCCAGCCGACTAGAGCATACAGGTCGTAGTGGCCATATCAATACAATTGACCTTTTCTTTACACTGTTCTAATGAAAGTACATTTCCATAATATCATCTAGCTTCCATAAACGTCGAACAAGGATTGAACCCATGTGCTTCAGTTTACAAAAACAGATGACTTAGCACATCTATTTCCTTCTTAAAATGTCAACATTCTGGAAAGTAGAGTTGTGCAAAAGCTAATTTCACAACTAAATATACTCATCAGAGAATTTGGGGATTAACTTCAGACCGCATGCATTTCAAGTAGTAGCTCAGAGACACATCCCCTTACTATATCATAGCAGGGTTGCCATTTTGAGAAAACTTTTTTTTCTTCAAAGTCATCCAATGAAAGAACCTTTCCTTGGTACCAGGTATCTTTCAGTAAGGCACAGATGGGATTTGAACCCATGATCTTCGGTTTACAAGACCGACGCCTTACCGCTACTGGCCACCATGCCACTCTATGCTGCAAGATATTTATCAACATTCTGGAAAGTAGGAGTTGTGTAATGTGAATTTGGCACACAAATAAACTCAGTGGAGAACCTTGGGATTGAACCAAGGACCTCATACATAAATAGCATGCACTCCCCCTCTGAGCTTCGATACCATTTTATTTGCAGATAAAATGCAATATTAATACAATGTACTTTTTATATACACCACTCCATTGAAACTACAATGAAATGATAGCAGCAATTCTAAATACAAGCAAGTATGGACAGTCATCTAACCCATGAACTTCAGTTTTTGAAAATGATGCAATTGAAGTTGGCAACCATGCCACTTCTGTTCCATAAATGTAAGAACAGGGATTGAACACATGTTCTTCAGATTACAAGCGCAAATTATTCAGCACATCTCTGTTTCCTGCTGAGAATTTCAACATTCTGGAAAGAAGGAGATGGGTCAATGCAAAAATTGTTATGGAGAAGCTGGGGATTGAACCCAGGACCTCATACATGCGAAGCATGCGCTCTACCACTGAGCTACATCCCCTTTCTGTGAAAGAAAAAAATGTTTCTTATTTTTTTAAATTTCACCTATAATTAACCAGGTAAGCCAGTTGAGAACAAGTTTTCATATTCAACTGCGACCTGGCCAAGATAAAGCAAAGCAGCGCAACACAAACAACAACACAGAGTTACAGATGGAATAAACAAGCGTACAGTCAATAACACAATAGAAGAAAAAAAGAAAGTCTATATACAGTGCGTGCAAATGGAGGTAAGGCAATAAATAGGCCATTGTAGCAAAGTATTTACAATTTAGCAAATTAACACTGGAGTGATAGATGAGCAGATGATGATGTGCAAGTAGAAATACTGGTGTGCAAAGAGCAGAAAGTAAATTAAAACAATATGGGGATTAGGTAGGTAGATTGGGTGGGCTATTTACAGATGGGCTTTGTACAGCTGCAGCGATCAGTTAGCTGCTCAGATAGCCAATGTTTAAAGTTAGCAGTGTTGCCAACACCTCAGTAAGGAAAGTAGCTATTGGCTGTCCTAAAAGTCGCTAGAAGTTGCTAAATGATGTCATCACCTAATTTGCATAATTGTGCATGTAATTGTGATGGACACTGTAGGAGTGAGGAATAACATTGTGGAAGAGACAAAAAGTGAGAAAAATGAAAATGTCTGCAAGTATTCATACTTGCTAAATACAGTGACTAAGTCGCTAAGTTGGCAACACTGAAAGTTAGTGAGGGAATATGTCTCCAGCTTCAGCGATTTTTGCAATTCGTTCCAGTCATTGTCAGCAGAGAACTGTAAGGAAAGGCGGCCAAAGGAGGTGTTGGCTTTGGGGGATGACCAGTGAGATATACCTGCTGGAGCGCGTGCTACGGGTGGGGGTTGTTATCGTGACCAGTGAGCTGAGATAAGGCGGAGCTTTACCTAGCATAGACTAAAAAGATGACCTGGAGCGAGTCGGTCTGGCGATGAATATGTAGCGAGGGCCAGCCGACTAGAGCATACAGGTCGTAGTGGCCATATCAATACAATTGACCTTTTCTTTACACTGTTCTAATGAAAGTACATTTCCATAATATCATCTAGCTTCCATAAACGTCGAACAAGGATTGAACCCATGTGCTTCAGTTTACAAAAACAGATGACTTAGCACATCTATTTCCTTCTTAAAATGTCAACATTCTGGAAAGTAGAGTTGTGCAAAAGCTAATTTCACAACTAAATATACTCATCAGAGAATTTGGGGATTAACTTCAGACCGCATGCATTTCAAGTAGTAGCTCAGAGACACATCCCCTTACTATATCATAGCAGGGTTGCCATTTTGAGAAAACTTTTTTTTCTTCAAAGTCATCCAATGAAAGAACCTTTCCTTGGTACCAGGTATCTTTCAGTAAGGCACAGATGGGATTTGAACCCATGATCTTCGGTTTACAAGACCAACTCCTTACCGCTTGGCCACCATGCCACTCTATGCTGCAAGATATTTATCAACATTCTGGAAAGTAGGAGTTGTGTAATGTGAATTTGGCACACAAATAAACTCAGTGGAGAACCTTGGGATTGAACCAAGGACCTCATACATAAATAGCATGCACTCCCCTCTGAGCTTCGATACCATTTTATTTGCAGATAAAATGCAATATTAATACAATGTACTTTTTATATACACCACTCCATTGAAACTACAATGAAATGATAGCAGCAATTCTAAATACAAGCAAGTATGGACAGTCATCTAACCCATGAACTTCAGTTTTTGAAAATGATGCAATTGAAGTTGGCAACCATGCCACTTCTGTTCCATAAATGTAAGAACAGGGATTGAACACATGTTCTTCAGATTACAAGCGCAAATTATTCAGCACATCTCTGTTTCCTGCTGAGAATTTCAACATTCTGGAAAGAAGGAGATGGGTCAATGCAAAAATTGTTATGGAGAAGCTGGGGATTGAACCCAGGACCTCATACATGCGAAGCATGCGCTCTACCACTGAGCTACATCCCCTTTCTGTGAAAGAAAAAATGTTTCTTATTTTTTTAAATTTCACCTATAATTAACCAGGTAAGCCAGTTGAGAACAAGTTTTCATTTCAACTGCGACCTGGCCAAGATAAAGCAAAGCAGCGCAACACAAACAACAACACAGAGTTACAGATGGAATAAACAAGCGTACAGTCAATAACACAATAGAAGAAAAAAAGAAAGTCTATATACAGTGCGTGCAAATGGAGGTAAGGCAATAAATAGGCCATTGTAGCAAAGTATTTACAATTTAGCAAATTAACACTGGAGTGATAGATGAGCAGATGATGATGTGCAAGTAGAAATACTGGTGTGCAAAGAGCAGAAAGTAAATTAAAACAATATGGGGATTAGGTAGGTAGATTGGGTGGGCTATTTACAGATGGGCTTTGTACAGCTGCAGCGATCAGTTAGCTGCTCAGATAGCCAATGTTTAAAGTTAGCAGTGTTGCCAACACCTCAGTAAGGAAAGTAGCTATTGGCTGTCCTAAAAGTCGCTAGAAGTTGCTAAATGATGTCATCACCTAATTTGCATAATTGTGCATGTAATTGTGATGGACACTGTAGGAGTGAGGAATAACATTGTGGAAGAGACAAAAAGTGAGAAAATGAAAATGTCTGCAAGTATTCATACTTGCTAAATACAGTGACTAAGTCGCTAAGTTGGCAACACTGAAAGTTAGTGAGGAATATGTCTCCAGCTTCAGCGATTTTTGCAATTCGTTCTAGTCATTGTCAGCAGAGAACTGGAAGGAAAGGCGGCCAAAGGAGGTGTTGGCTTTGGGGATGACCAGTGAGATATACCTGCTGGAGCGCGTGCTACGGGTGGGGTTGTTATCGTGACCAGTGAGCTGAGATAAGGCGGAGCTTTACCTAGCATAGACTAAAAAGATGACCTGGAGCGAGTGGGTCTGGCGATGATATGTAGCGAGGGCCAGCCGACTAGAGCATACAGGTCGTAGTGGCCATATCAATACAATTGACCTTTTCTTTACACTGTTCTAATGAAAGTACATTTCCATAATATCATCTAGCTTCCATAAACGTCGAACAAGGATTGAACCCATGTGCTTCAGTTTACAAAAACAGATGACTTAGCACATCTATTTCCTTCTTAAAATGTCAACATTCTGGAAAGTAGAGTTGTGCAAAAGCTAATTTCACAACTAAATATACTCATCAGAGAATTTGGGGATTAACTTCAGACCGCATGCATTTCAAGTAGTAGCTCAGAGACACATCCCCTTACTACATCATAGCAGGGTTGCCATTTTGAGAAAAGTTTTTTTCTTCAAAGTCATCCAATGAAAGAACCTTTCCTTGGTACCAGGTATCTTTCAGTAAGGCAACAGATGGGATTTGAACCCATGATCTTCGGTTTACAAGACCAACTCCTTACCGCTTGGCCACCATGCTACTCTATTCTGCAAGATATTTATCAACATTCTGGAAAGTAGCAGTTGTGTAATGTGAATTTGGCACACAAATAAACTCAGTGGAGAACCTTTTGGCACACAAATAAACTCAGTGGGAACCTTGGGATTGAACCAAGGACCTCATACATAAATAGCATGCACTCCCCCTCTGAGCTTCGATACCATTTTATTTGCAGATAAAATGCAATATTAATACAATGTACTTTTTATATACACCACTCCATTGAAACTACAATGAAATGATAGCAGAAATTCTAAATACAAGCAAGTATGGACAGTCATCTAACCCATGAACTTCAGTTTTTGAAAATGATGCAATTGAAGTTGGCAACCATGCCACTTCTGTTCCATAAATGTAAGAACAGGGATTGAACACATGTTCTTCAGATTAAAGCGCAAATTATTCAGCACATCTCTGTTTCCTGCTGAGAATTTCAACATTCTGGAAAGAAGGAGATGGGTCATTGCAAAAATGTTATGGAGAAGCTGGGGATTGAACCCAGGACCTCATACATGCGAAGCATGCGCTCTACCACTGAGCTACATCCCCTTTCTGTGAAAGAAAAAATGTTTCTTATTTTTTTAAATTTCACCTATAATTAACCAGGTAAGCCAGTTGAGAACAAGTTTTCATTTTCAACTGCGACCTGGCCAAGATAAAGCAAAGCAGCGCAACACAAACAACAACACAGAGTTACAGATGGAATAATAAACAAGCGTACAGTCAATAACACAATAGAAGAAAAAAAGAAAGTCTATATACAGTGCGTGCAAATGGAGGTAAGGCAATAAATAGGCCATTGTAGCAAAGTATTTACAATTTAGCAAATTAACACTGGAGTGATAGATGAGCAGATGATGATGTGCAAGTAGAAATACTGGTGTGCAAAGAGCAGAAAGTAAATTAAAACAATATGGGGATTAGGTAGGTAGATTGGGTGGGCTATTTACAGATGGGCTTTGTACAGCTGCAGCGATCAGTTAGCTGCTCAGATAGCCAATGTTTAAAGTTAGCAGTGTTGCCAACACCTCAGTAAGGAAAGTAGCTATTGGCTGTCCTAAAAGTCGCTAGAAGTTGCTAAATGATGTCATCACCTAATTTGCATAATTGTGCATGTAATTGTGATGGACACTGTAGGAGTGAGGAATAACATTGTGGAAGAGACAAAAAGTGAGAAAAATGAAAATGTCTGCAAGTATTCATACTTGCTAAATACAGCGACTAAGTCGCTAAGTTGGCAACACTGAAAGTTAGTGAGGGAATATGTCTCCAGCTTCAGCGATTTTTGCAATTCGTTCTAGTCATTGTCAGCAGAGAACTGGAAGGAAAGGCGGCCAAAGGAGGTGTTGGCTTTGGGGATGACCAGTGAGATATACCTGCTGGAGCGCGTGCTACGGGTGGGTGTTGTTATCGTGACCAGTGAGCTGAGATAAGGCGGAGCTTTACCTAGCAGAGACTAAAAAGATGACCTGGAGCGAGTGGGTCTGGCGACGAATATGTAGCGAGGGCCAGCCGACTAGAGCATACAGGTCGTAGTGGCCATATCAATACAATTGACCTTTTCTTTACACTGTTCTAATGAAAGTACATTTCCATAATATCATCTAGCTTCCATAAACGTCGAACAAGGATTGAACCCATGTGCTTCAGTTTACAAAAACAGATGACTTAGCACATCTATTTCCTTCTTAAAATGTCAACATTCTGGAAAGTAGAGTTGTGCAAAAGCTAATTTTACAACTAAATATACTCATCAGAGAATTTGGGGATTAACTTCAGACCGCATGCATTTCAAGTATTAGCTCTACAGAGACACATCCCCTTACTACATCATAGCAGGGTTGCCATTTTGAGAAAAGTTTTTTTTCTTCAAAGTCCTCCAGTGAAAGAACCTTTCCTTGGTACCAGGTATCTTTCAGTAAGGGAACAGATGGGATTTGAACCCATGATCTTCGGTTTACAAGACCAACTCCTTACCGCTTGGCCACCATGCTACTCTATTCTGCAAGATATTTATCAACATTCTGGAAAGTAGCAGTTGTGTAATGTGAATTTGGCACACAAATAACATCTCTGTTTCCTGCTGAGAATTTCAACATTCTGGAAAGTAGGAGTTGTGTAATGTGAATTTGGCACACAAATAAACTCAGTGGAGAACCTTGGGATTGAACCAAGGACCTCATACATAAATAGCATGCACTCCCCCTCTGAGCTTCGATACCATTTTATTTGCAGATAAAATGCAATATTAATACAATGTACTTTTTATATACACCACTCCATTGAAACTACAATGAAATGATAGCAGAAATTCTAAATACAAGCAAGTATGGACAGTCATCTAACCCATGAACTTCAGTTTTTGAAAATGATGCAATTGAAGTTGGCAACCATGCCACTTCTGTTCCATAAATGGAAGAACAGGGATTGAACACATGTTCTTCAGATTAAGGGCGCGAATTATTCAGCACATCTCTGTTTCCTGCTGAGAATTTCAACATTCTGGAAAGAAGGAGATGGGTCATTGCAAAAAATGTTATGGAGAAGCTGGGGATTGAACCCAGGACCTCATACATGCGAAGCATGCGCTCTACCACTGAGCTACATCCCCTTTCTGTGATAGAATAAAATGTTTCTTATTTTTTTAAATTTCACCTATAATTAACCAGCTAAGCCAGTTGAGAACAAGTTTTCATTTTCAACTGCGACCTGGCCAAGATAAAGCAAAGCAGCGCAACACAAACAACAACACAGAGTTACAGATGGAATAAACAAGCGTACAGTCAATAACACAATAGAAGAAAAAAAGAAAGTCTATATACAGTGCGTGCAAATGGAGGTAAGGCAATAAATAGGCCATTGTAGCGAAGTATTTACAATTTAGCAAATTAACACTGGAGTGATAGATGAGCAGATGATGATGTGCAAGTAGAAATACTGGTGTGCAAAGAGCAGAAAGTAAATTAAAACAATATGGGGATTAGGTAGGTAGATTGGGTGGGCTATTTACAGATGGGCTTTGTACAGCTGCAGCGATCAGTTAGCTGCTCAGATAGCCAATGTTTAAAGTTAGCAGTGTTGCCAACACCTCAGTAAGGAAAGTAGCTATTGGCTGTCCTAAAAGTCGCTAGAAGTTGCTAAATGATGTCATCACTAATTTGCATAATTGTGCATGTAATTGTGATGGACACTGTAGGAGTGAGGAATAACATTGTGGAAGAGACAAAAAGTGAGAAAATGAAAATGTCTGCAAGTATTCATACTTGCTAAATACAGTGACTAAGTCGCTAAGTTGGCAACACTGAAAGTTAGTGAGGGAATATGTCTCCAGCTTCAGCGATTTTTGCAATTCGTTCCAGTCATTGTCAGCAGAGAACTGTAAGGAAAGGCGGCCAAAGGAGGTGTTGGCTTTGGGGATGACCAGTGAGATATACCTGCTGGAGCGCGTGCTACGGGTGGGGGTTGTTATCGTGACCAGTGAGCTGAGATAAGGCGGAGCTTTACCTAGCATAGACTAAAAAGATGACCTGGAGCGAGTGGGTCTGGCGATGAATATGTAGCGAGGGCCAGCCGACTAGAGCATACAGGTCGTAGTGGCCATATCAATACAATTGACCTTTTCTTTACACTGTTCTAATGAAAGTACATTTCCATAATATCATCTAGCTTCCATAAACGTCGAACAAGGATTGAACCCATGTGCTTCAGTTTACAAAAACAGATGACTTAGCACATCTATTTCCTTCTTAAAATGTCAACATTCTGGAAAGTAGAGTTGTGCAAAAGCTAATTTCACAACTAAATATACTCATCAGAGAATTTGGGGATTAACTTCAGACCGCATGCATTTCAAGTAGTAGCTCAGAGACACATCCCCTTACTATATCATAGCAGGGTTGCCATTTTGAGAAAACTTTTTTTTCTTCAAAGTCATCCAATGAAAGAACCTTTCCTTGGTACCAGGTATCTTTCAGTAAGGCACAGATGGGATTTGAACCCATGATCTTCGGTTTACAAGACCAACTCCTTACCGCTTGGCCACCATGCCACTCTATGCTGCAAGATATTTATCAACATTCTGGAAAGTAGGAGTTGTGTAATGTGAATTTGGCACACAAATAAATCTCAGTTTCCTGAGAATTTCAACATTCTGGAAAGTAGGAGTTGTGTAATTGAACCACAAATAAACTCAGTGGAGAACCTCATTGAACCAAGGACCTCAAATAGCATGCACTCCCCTCTGAGCTTCGATACCATTTTATTTGCAGATAAAATGCAATATTAATACAATGTACTTTTTATATACACCACTCCATTGAAACTACAATGAAATGATAGCAGAAATTCTAAATACAAGCAAGTATGGACAGTCATCTAACCCATGAACTTCAGTTTTTGAAAATGATGCAATTGAAGTTGGCAACCATGCCACTTCTGTTCCATAAATGTAAGAACAGGGATTGAACACATGTTCTTCAGATTACAAGCGCAAATTATTCAGCACATCTCTGTTTCCTGCTGAGAATTTCAACATTCTGGAAAGAAGGAGATGGGTCAATGCAAAAATGTTATGGAGAAGCTGGGGATTGAACCCAGGACCTCATACATGCGAAGCATGCGCTCTACCACTGAGCTACATCCCCTTTCTGTGAAAGAAAAAATGTTTCTTATTTTTTTAAATTTCACCTATAATTAACCAGGTAAGCCAGTTGAGAACAAGTTTTCATTTTCAACTGCGACCTGGCCAAGATAAAGCAAAGCAGCGCAACACAAACAACAACACAGAGTTACAGATGGAATAAACAAGCGTCATTTAGCAGTCAATAACACAATAGAAGAAAAAAAGAAAGTCTATATACAGTGCGTGCAAATGGAGGTAAGGCAATAAATAGGCCATTGTAGCGAAGTATTTACAATTTAGCAAATTAACACTGGAGTGATAGATGAGCAGATGATGATGTGCAAGTAGAAATACTGGTGTGCAAAGAGCAGAAAGTAAATTAAAACAATATGGGGATTAGGTAGGTAGATTGGGTGGGCTATTTACAGATGGGCTTTGTACAGCTGCAGCGATCAGTTAGCTGCTCAGATCCAATGTTTAAAGTTAGCAGTGTTGCCAACACCTCAGTAAGGAAAGTAGCTATTGGCTGTCCTAAAAGTCGCTAGAAGTTGCTAAATGATGTCATCACCTAATTTGCATAATTGTGCATGTAATTGTGATGGACACTGTAGGAGTGAGGAATAACATTGTGGAAGAGACAAAAAGTGAGTAAAATGAAAATGTCTGCAAGTATTCATACTTGCTAAATACAGCGACTAAGTCGCTAAGTTGGCAACACTGAAAGTTAGTGAGGGAATATGTCTCCAGCTTCAGCGATTTTTGCAATTCGTTCTAGTCATTGTCAGCAGAGAACTGTAAGGAAAGGCGGCCAAAGGAGGTGTTGGCTTTGGGGATGACCAGTGAGATATACCTGCTGGAGCGCGTGCTACGGGTGGGTGTTGTTATCGTGACCAGTGAGCTGAGATAAGGCGGAGCTTTACCTAGCATAGACTAAAAAGATGACCTGGAGCGAGTGGGTCTGGCGACGAATATGTAGCGAGGGCCAGCCGACTAGAGCATACAGGTCGTAGTGGCCATATCAATACAATTGACCTTTTCTTTACACTGTTCTAATGAAAGTACATTTCCATAATATCATCTAGCTTCCATAAACGTCGAACAAGGATTGAACACATGTGCTTCAGTTTACAAAAACAGATGACTTAGCACATCTATTTCCTTCTTAAAATGTCAACATTCTGGAAAGTAGAGTTGTGCAAAAGCTAATTTCACAACTAAATATACTCATCAGAGAATTTGGGGATTAACTTCAGACCGCATGCATTTCAAGTATTAGCTCTACCGTAGAGACACATCCCCTTACTACATCATAGCAGGGTTGCCATTTTGAGAAAAGTTTTTTTTCTTCAAAGTCCTCCAGTGAAAGAACCTTTCCTTGGTACCAGGTATCTTTCAGTAAGGCAACAGATGGGATTTGAACCCATGATCTTCGGTTTACAAGACCAACTCCTTACCCCTTGGCCACCATGCTACTCTATTCTGCAAGATATTTATCAACATTCTGGAAAGTAGCAGTTGTGTAATGTGAATTTGGCACACAAATAACATCTCTGTTTCCTGCTGAGAATTTCAACATTCTGGAAAGTAGGAGTTGTGTAATGTGAATTTGGCACACAAATAAACTCAGTGGAGAACCTTGGGATTGAACCAAGGACCTCATACATAAATAGCATGCACTCCCCCTCTGAGCTTCGATACCATTTTATTTGCAGATAAAATGCAATATTAATACAATGTACTTTTTATATACACCACTCCATTGAAACTACAATGAAATGATAGCAGAAATTCTAAATACAAGCAAGTATGGACAGTCATCTAACCCATGAACTTCAGTTTTTGAAAATGATGCAATTGAAGTTGGCAACCATGCCACTTCTGTTCCATAAATGGAAGAACAGGGATTGAACACATGTTCTTCAGATTAAGGGCGCGAATTATTCAGCACATCTCTGTTTCCTGCTGAGAATTTCAACATTCTGGAAAGAAGGAGATGGGTCATTGCAAAAAATGTTATGGAGAAGCTGGGGATTGAACCCAGGACCTCATACATGCGAAGCATGCGCTCTACCACTGAGCTACATCCCCTTTCTGTGATAGAATAAAATGTTTCTTATTTTTTTAAATTTCACCTATAATTAACCAGCTAAGCCAGTTGAGAACAAGTTTTCATTTTCAACTGCGACCTGGCCAAGATAAAGCAAAGCAGCGCAACACAAACAACAACACAGAGTTACAGATGGAATAAACAAGCGTACAGTCAATAACACAATAGAAGAAAAAAGAAAGTCTATATACAGTGCGTGCAAATGGAGGTAAGGCAATAAATAGGCCATTGTAGCAAAGTATTTACAATTTAGCAAATTAACACTGGAGTGATAGATGAGCAGATGATGATGTGCAAGTAGAAATACTGGTGTGCAAAGAGCAGAAAGTAAATTAAAACAATATGGGGATTAGGTAGGTAGATTGGGTGGGCTATTTACAGATGGGCTTTGTACAGCTGCAGCGATCAGTTAGCTGCTCAGATAGCCGATGTTTAAAGTTAGCAGTGTTGCCAACACCTCAGTAAGGAAAGTAGCTATTGGCTGTCCTAAAAGTCGCTAGAAGTTGCTAAATGATGTCATCACCTAATTTGCATAATTGTGCATGTAATTGTGATGGACACTGTAGGAGTGAGGAATAACATTGTGGAAGAGACAAAAAGTGAGAAAATGAAAATGTCTGCAAGTATTCATACTTGCTAAATACAGTGACTAAGTCGCTAAGTTGGCAACACTGAAAGTTAGTGAGGGAATATGTCTCCAGCTTCAGCGATTTTTGCAATTCGTTCCAGTCATTGTCAGCAGAGAACTGTAAGGAAAGGCGGCCAAAGGAGGTGTTGGCTTTGGGGATGACCAGTGAGATATACCTGCTGGAGCGCGTGCTACGGGTGGGGGTTGTTATCGTGACCAGTGAGCTGAGATAAGGCGGAGCTTTACCTAGCATAGACTAAAAAGATGACCTGGAGCGAGTGGGTCTGGCGATGAATATGTAGCGAGGGCCAGCCGACTAGAGCATACAGGTCGTAGTGGCCATATCAATACAATTGACCTTTTCTTTACACTGTTCTAATGAAAGTACATTTCCATAATATCATCTAGCTTCCATAAACGTCGAACAAGGATTGAACCCATGTGCTTCAGTTTACAAAAACAGATGACTTAGCACATCTATTTCCTTCTTAAAATGTCAACATTCTGGAAAGTAGAGTTGTGCAAAAGCTAATTTCACAACTAAATATACTCATCAGAGAATTTGGGGATTAACTTCAGACCGCATGCATTTCAAGTAGTAGCTCAGAGACACATCCCCTTACTATATCATAGCAGGGTTGCCATTTTGAGAAAACTTTTTTTCTTCAAAGTCATCCAATGAAAGAACCTTTCCTTGGTACCAGGTATCTTTCAGTAAGGCACAGATGGGATTTGAACCCATGATCTTCGGTTTACAAGACCAACTCCTTACCGCTTGGCCACCATGCCACTCTATGCTGCAAGATATTTATCAACATTCTGGAAAGTAGGAGTTGTGTAATGTGAATTTGGCACACAAATAAACTCAGTGGAGAACCTTGGGATTGAACCAAGGACCTCATACATAAATAGCATGCACTCCCCTCTGAGCTTCGATACCATTTTATTTGCAGATAAAATGCAATATTAATACAATGTACTTTTTATATACACCACTCCATTGAAACTACAATGAAATGATAGCAGCAATTCTAAATACAAGCAAGTATGGACAGTCATCTAACCCATGAACTTCAGTTTTTGAAAATGATGCAATTGAAGTTGGCAACCATGCCACTTCTGTTCCATAAATGTAAGAACAGGGATTGAACACATGTTCTTCAGATTACAAGCGCAAATTATTCAGCACATCTCTGTTTCCTGCTGAGAATTTCAACATTCTGGAAAGAAGGAGATGGGTCAATGCAAAAATGTTATGGAGAAGCTGGGGATTGAACCCAGGACCTCATACATGCGAAGCATGCGCTCTACCACTGAGCTACATCCCCTTTCTGTGAAAGAAAAAATGTTTCTTATTTTTTTAAATTTCACCTATAATTAACCAGGTAAGCCAGTTGAGAACAAGTTTTCATATTCAACTGCGACCTGGCCAAGATAAAGCAAAGCAGCGCAACACAAACAACAACACAGAGTTACAGATGGAATAAACAAGCGTACAGTCAATAACACAATAGAAGAAAAAAGAAAGTCTATATACAGTGCGTGCAAATGGAGGTAAGGCAATAAATAGGCCATTGTAGCAAAGTATTTACAATTTAGCAAATTAACACTGGAGTGATAGATGAGCAGATGATGATGTGCAAGTAGAAATACTGGTGTGCAAAGAGCAGAAAGTAAATTAAAACAATATGGGGATTAGGTAGGTAGATTGGGTGGGCTATTTACAGATGGGCTTTGTACAGCTGCAGCGATCAGTTAGCTGCTCAGATAGCCGATGTTTAAAGTTAGCAGTGTTGCCAACACCTCAGTAAGGAAAGTAGCTATTGGCTGTCCTAAAAGTCGCTAGAAGTTGCTAAATGATGTCATCACCTAATTTGCATAATTGTGCATGTAATTGTGATGGACACTGTAGGAGTGAGGAATAACATTGTGGAAGAGACAAAAAGTGAGAAAATGAAAATGTCTGCAAGTATTCATACTTGCTAAATACAGTGACTAAGTCGCTAAGTTGGCAACACTGAAAGTTAGTGAGGGAATATGTCTCCAGCTTCAGCGATTTTTGCAATTCGTTCCAGTCATTGTCAGCAGAGAACTGTAAGGAAAGGCGGCCAAAGGAGGTGTTGGCTTTGGGGATGACCAGTGAGATATACCTGCTGGAGCGCGTGCTACGGGTGGGGGTTGTTATCGTGACCAGTGAGCTGAGATAAGGCGGAGCTTTACCTAGCATAGACTAAAAAGATGACCTGGAGCGAGTCGGTCTGGCGATGAATATGTAGCGAGGGCCAGCCGACTAGAGCATACAGGTCGTAGTGGCCATATCAATACAATTGACCTTTTCTTTACACTGTTCTAATGAAAGTACATTTCCATAATATCATCTAGCTTCCATAAACGTCGAACAAGGATTGAACCCATGTGCTTCAGTTTACAAAAACAGATGACTTAGCACATCTATTTCCTTCTTAAAATGTCAACATTCTGGAAAGTAGAGTTGTGCAAAAGCTAATTTCACAACTAAATATACTCATCAGAGAATTTGGGGATTAACTTCAGACCGCATGCATTTCAAGTAGTAGCTCAGAGACACATCCCCTTACTATATCATAGCAGGGTTGCCATTTTGAGAAAACTTTTTTTTCTTCAAAGTCATCCAATGAAAGAACCTTTCCTTGGTACCAGGTATCTTTCAGTAAGGCACAGATGGGATTTGAACCCATGATCTTCGGTTTACAAGACCACGCCTTACCGCTTGGCCACCATGCCACTCTATGCTGCAAGATATTTATCAACATTCTGGAAAGTAGGAGTTGTGTAATGTGAATTTGGCACACAAATAAACTCAGTGGAGAACCTTGGGATTGAACCAAGGACCTCATACATAAATAGCATGCACTCCCCCTCTGAGCTTCGATACCATTTTATTTGCAGATAAAATGCAATATTAATACAATGTACTTTTTATATACACCACTCCATTGAAACTACAATGAAATGATAGCAGCAATTCTAAATACAAGCAAGTATGGACAGTCATCTAACCCATGAACTTCAGTTTTTGAAAATGATGCAATTGAAGTTGGCAACCATGCCACTTCTGTTCCATAAATGTAAGAACAGGGATTGAACACATGTTCTTCAGATTACAAGCGCAAATTATTCAGCACATCTCTGTTTCCTGCTGAGAATTTCAACATTCTGGAAAGAAGGAGATGGGTCAATGCAAAAATTGTTATGGAGAAGCTGGGGATTGAACCCAGGACCTCATACATGCGAAGCATGCGCTCTACCACTGAGCTACATCCCCTTTCTGTGAAAGAAAAAATGTTTCTTATTTTTTTAAATTTCACCTATAATTAACCAGGTAAGCCAGTTGAGAACAAGTTTTCATATTCAACTGCGACCTGGCCAAGATAAAGCAAAGCAGCGCAACACAAACAACAACACAGAGTTACAGATGGAATAAACAAGCGTACAGTCAATAACACAATAGAAGAAAAAAAGAAAGTCTATATACAGTGCGTGCAAATGGAGGTAAGGCAATAAATAGGCCATTGTAGCAAAGTATTTACAATTTAGCAAATTAACACTGGAGTGATAGATGAGCAGATGATGATGTGCAAGTAGAAATACTGGTGTGCAAAGAGCAGAAAGTAAATTAAAACAATATGGGGATTAGGTAGGTAGATTGGGTGGGCTATTTACAGATGGGCTTTGTACAGCTGCAGCGATCAGTTAGCTGCTCAGATAGCCGATGTTTAAAGTTAGCAGTGTTGCCAACACCTCAGTAAGGAAAGTAGCTATTGGCTGTCCTAAAAGTCGCTAGAAGTTGCTAAATGATGTCATCACCTAATTTGCATAATTGTGCATGTAATTGTGATGGACACTGTAGGAGTGAGGAATAACATTGTGGAAGAGACAAAAAGTGAGAAAAATGAAAATGTCTGCAAGTATTCATACTTGCTAAATACAGTGACTAAGTCGCTAAGTTGGCAACACTGAAAGTTAGTGAGGGAATATGTCTCCAGCTTCAGCGATTTTTGCAATTCGTTCCAGTCATTGTCAGCAGAGAACTGTAAGGAAAGGCGGCCAAAGGAGGTGTTGGCTTTGGGGATGACCAGTGAGATATACCTGCTGGAGCGCGTGCTACGGGTGGGGGTTGTTATCGTGACCAGTGAGCTGAGATAAGG
The DNA here is from genome assembly GCF_034236695.1 of Oncorhynchus nerka. Lineage (NCBI taxonomy): Eukaryota > Metazoa > Chordata > Actinopteri > Salmoniformes > Salmonidae > Oncorhynchus > Oncorhynchus nerka. The sequence continues at coordinate 40,312 of NW_027039481.1, read as the reverse complement.
CGGAGCTTTACCTAGCATAGACTAAAAAGATGACCTGGAGCGAGTCGGTCTGGCGATGAATATGTAGCGAGGGCCAGCCGACTAGAGCATACAGGTCGTAGTGGCCATATCAATACAATTGACCTTTTCTTTACACTGTTCTAATGAAAGTACATTTCCATAATATCATCTAGCTTCCATAAACGTCGAACAAGGATTGAACCCATGTGTGCTTCAGTTTACAAAAACAGATGACTTAGCACATCTATTTCCTTCTTAAAATGTCAACATTCTGGAAAGTAGAGTTGTGCAAAAGCTAATTTCACAACTAAATATACTCATCAGAGAATTTGGGGATTAACTTCAGACCGCATGCATTTCAAGTAGTAGCTCAGAGACACATCCCCTTACTATATCATAGCAGGGTTGCCATTTTGAGAAAACTTTTTTTTCTTCAAAGTCATCCAATGAAAGAACCTTTCCTTGGTACCAGGTATCTTTCAGTAAGGCACAGATGGGATTTGAACCCATGATCTTCGGTTTACAAGACCGACGCCTTACCGCTTGGCCACCATGCCACTCTATGCTGCAAGATATTTATCAACATTCTGGAAAGTAGGAGTTGTGTAATGTGAATTTGGCACACAAATAAACTCAGTGGAGAACCTTGGGATTGAACCAAGGACCTCATACATAAATAGCATGCACTCCCCTCTGAGCTTCGATACCATTTTATTTGCAGATAAAATGCAATATTAATACAATGTACTTTTTATATACACCACTCCATTGAAACTACAATGAAATGATAGCAGCAATTCTAAATACAAGCAAGTATGGACAGTCATCTAACCCATGAACTTCAGTTTTTGAAAATGATGCAATTGAAGTTGGCAACCATGCCACTTCTGTTCCATAAATGTACGAACAGGGATTGAACACATGTTCTTCAGATTACAAGCGCAAATTATTCAGCACATCTCTGTTTCCTGCTGAGAATTTCAACATTCTGGAAAGAAGGAGATGGGTCAATGCAAAAATTGTTATGGAGAAGCTGGGGATTGAACCCAGGACCTCATACATGCGAAGCATGCGCTCTACCACTGAGCTACATCCCCTTTCTGTGAAAGAAAAAAATGTTTCTTATTTTTTTAAATTTCACCTATAATTAACCAGGTAAGCCAGTTGAGAACAAGTTTTCATATTCAACTGCGACCTGGCCAAGATAAAGCAAAGCAGCGCAACACAAACAACAACACAGAGTTACAGATGGAATAAACAAGCGTACAGTCAATAACACAATAGAAGAAAAAAAGAAAGTCTATATACAGTGCGTGCAAATGGAGGTAAGGCAATAAATAGGCCATTGTAGCAAAGTATTTACAATTTAGCAAATTAACACTGGAGTGATAGATGAGCAGATGATGATGTGCAAGTAGAAATACTGGTGTGCAAAGAGCAGAAAGTAAATTAAAACAATATGGGGATTAGGTAGGTAGATTGGGTGGGCTATTTACAGATGGGCTTTGTACAGCTGCAGCGATCAGTTAGCTGCTCAGATAGCCGATGTTTAAAGTTAGCAGTGTTGCCAACACCTCAGTAAGGAAAGTAGCTATTGGCTGTCCTAAAAGTCGCTAGAAGTTGCTAAATGATGTCATCACCTAATTTGCATAATTGTGCATGTAATTGTGATGGACACTGTAGGAGTGAGGAATAACATTGTGGAAGAGACAAAAAGTGAGAAAAATGAAAATGTCTGCAAGTATTCATACTTGCTAAATACAGTGACTAAGTCGCTAAGTTGGCAACACTGAAAGTTAGTGAGGGAATATGTCTCCAGCTTCAGCGATTTTTGCAATTCGTTCCAGTCATTGTCAGCAGAGAACTGTAAGGAAAGGCGGCCAAAGGAGGTGTTGGCTTTGGGGGATGACCAGTGAGATATACCTGCTGGAGCGCGTGCTACGGGTGGGGGTTGTTATCGTGACCAGTGAGCTGAGATAAGGCGGAGCTTTACCTAGCATAGACTAAAAAGATGACCTGGAGCGAGTCGGTCTGGCGATGAATATGTAGCGAGGGCCAGCCGACTAGAGCATACAGGTCGTAGTGGCCATATCAATACAATTGACCTTTTCTTTACACTGTTCTAATGAAAGTACATTTCCATAATATCATCTAGCTTCCATAAACGTCGAACAAGGATTGAACCCATGTGCTTCAGTTTACAAAAACAGATGACTTAGCACATCTATTTCCTTCTTAAAATGTCAACATTCTGGAAAGTAGAGTTGTGCAAAAGCTAATTTCACAACTAAATATACTCATCAGAGAATTTGGGGATTAACTTCAGACCGCATGCATTTCAAGTAGTAGCTCAGAGACACATCCCCTTACTATATCATAGCAGGGTTGCCATTTTGAGAAAACTTTTTTCTTCAAAGTCATCCAATGAAAGAACCTTTCCTTGGTACCAGGTATCTTTCAGTAAGGCACAGATGGGATTTGAACCCATGATCTTCGGTTTACAAGACCAACGCCTTACCGCTTGGCCACCATGCCACTCTATGCTGCAAGATATTTATCAACATTCTGGAAAGTAGGAGTTGTGTAATGTGAATTTGGCACACAAATAAACTCAGTGGAGAGAACCTTGGGATTGAACCAAGGACCTCATACATAAATAGCATGCACTCCCCTCTGAGCTTCGATACCATTTTATTTGCAGATAAAATGCAATATTAATACAATGTACTTTTTATATACACCACTCCATTGAAACTACAATGAAATGATAGCAGCAATTCTAAATACAAGCAAGTATGGACAGTCATCTAACCCATGAACTTCAGTTTTTGAAAATGATGCAATTGAAGTTGGCAACCATGCCACTTCTGTTCCATAAATGTAAGAACAGGGATTGAACACATGTTCTTCAGATTACAAGCGCAAATTATTCAGCACATCTCTGTTTCCTGCTGAGAATTTCAACATTCTGGAAAGAAGGAGATGGGTCAATGCAAAAATGTTATGGAGAAGCTGGGGATTGAACCCAGGACCTCATACATGCGAAGCATGCGCTCTACCACTGAGCTACATCCCCTTTCTGTGAAAGAAAAAATGTTTCTTATTTTTTTAAATTTCACCTATAATTAACCAGGTAAGCCAGTTGAGAACAAGTTTTCATATTCAACTGCGACCTGGCCAAGATAAAGCAAAGCAGCGCAACACAAACAACAACACAGAGTTACAGATGGAATAAACAAGCGTACAGTCAATAACACAATAGAAGAAAAAAGAAAGTCTATATACAGTGCGTGCAAATGGAGGTAAGGCAATAAATAGGCCATTGTAGCAAAGTATTTACAATTTAGCAAATTAACACTGGAGTGATAGATGAGCAGATGATGATGTGCAAGTAGAAATACTGGTGTGCAAAGAGCAGAAAGTAAATTAAAACAATATGGGGATTAGGTAGGTAGATTGGGTGGGCTATTTACAGATGGGCTTTGTACAGCTGCAGCGATCAGTTAGCTGCTCAGATAGCCGATGTTTAAAGTTAGCAGTGTTGCCAACACCTCAGTAAGGAAAGTAGCTATTGGCTGTCCTAAAAGTCGCTAGAAGTTGCTAAATGATGTCATCACCTAATTTGCATAATTGTGCATGTAATTGTGATGGACACTGTAGGAGTGAGGAATAACATTGTGGAAGAGACAAAAAGTGAGAAAATGAAAATGTCTGCAAGTATTCATACTTGCTAAATACAGTGACTAAGTCGCTAAGTTGGCAACACTGAAAGTTAGTGAGGGAATATGTCTCCAGCTTCAGCGATTTTTGCAATTCGTTCCAGTCATTGTCAGCAGAGAACTGTAAGGAAAGGCGGCCAAAGGAGGTGTTGGCTTTGGGGATGACCAGTGAGATATACCTGCTGGAGCGCGTGCTACGGGTGGGGGTTGTTATCGTGACCAGTGAGCTGAGATAAGGCGGAGCTTTACCTAGCATAGACTAAAAAGATGACCTGGAGCGAGTGGGTCTGGCGATGAATATGTAGCGAGGGCCAGCCGACTAGAGCATACAGGTCGTAGTGGCCATATCAATACAATTGACCTTTTCTTTACACTGTTCTAATGAAAGTACATTTCCATAATATCATCTAGCTTCCATAAACGTCGAACAAGGATTGAACCCATGTGCTTCAGTTTACAAAAACAGATGACTTAGCACATCTATTTCCTTCTTAAAATGTCAACATTCTGGAAAGTAGAGTTGTGCAAAAGCTAATTTCACAACTAAATATACTCATCAGAGAATTTGGGGATTAACTTCAGACCGCATGCATTTCAAGTAGTAGCTCAGAGACACATCCCCTTACTATATCATAGCAGGGTTGCCATTTTGAGAAAACTTTTTTTCTTCAAAGTCATCCAATGAAAGAACCTTTCCTTGGTACCAGGTATCTTTCAGTAAGGCACAGATGGGATTTGAACCCATGATCTTCGGTTTACAAGACCAACGCCTTACCGCTTGGCCACCATGCCACTCTATGCTGCAAGATATTTATCAACATTCTGGAAAGTAGGAGTTGTGTAATGTGAATTTGGCACACAAATAAACTCAGTGGAGAACCTTGGGATTGAACCAAGGACCTCATACATAAATAGCATGCACTCCCCTCTGAGCTTCGATACCATTTTATTTGCAGATAAAATGCAATATTAATACAATGTACTTTTTATATACACCACTCCATTGAAACTACAATGAAATGATAGCAGAAATTCTAAATACAAGCAAGTATGGACAGTCATCTAACCCATGAACTTCAGTTTTTGAAAATGATGCAATTGAAGTTGGCAACCATGCCACTTCTGTTCCATAAATGTAAGAACAGGGATTGAACACATGTTCTTCAGATTACAAGCGCAAATTATTCAGCACATCTCTGTTTCCTGCTGAGAATTTCAACATTCTGGAAAGAAGGAGATGGGTCAATGCAAAAATGTTATGGAGAAGCTGGGGATTGAACCCAGGACCTCATACATGCGAAGCATGCGCTCTACCACTGAGCTACATCCCCTTTCTGTGAAAGAAAAAATGTTTCTTATTTTTTTAAATTTCACCTATAATTAACCAGGTAAGCCAGTTGAGAACAAGTTTTCATTTTCAACTGCGACCTGGCCAAGATAAAGCAAAGCAGCGCAACACAAACAACAACACAGAGTTACAGATGGAATAAACAAGCGTTACAGTCAATAACACAATAGAAGAAAAAAAGAAAGTCTATATACAGTGCGTGCAAATGGAGGTAAGGCAATAAATAGGCCATTGTAGCGAAGTATTTACAATTTAGCAAATTAACACTGGAGTGATAGATGAGCAGATGATGATGTGCAAGTAGAAATACTGGTGTGCAAAGAGCAGAAAGTAAATTAAAACAATATGGGGATTAGGTAGGTAGATTGGGTGGGCTATTTACAGATGGGCTTTGTACAGCTGCAGCGATCAGTTAGCTGCTCAGATAGCCAATGTTTAAAGTTAGCAGTGTTGCCAACACCTCAGTAAGGAAAGTAGCTATTGGCTGTCCTAAAAGTCGCTAGAAGTTGCTAAATGATGTCATCACCTAATTTGCATAATTGTGCATGTAATTGTGATGGACACTGTAGGAGTGAGGAATAACATTGTGGAAGAGACAAAAAGTGAGAAAATGAAAATGTCTGCAAGTATTCATACTTGCTAAATACAGTGACTAAGTCGCTAAGTTGGCAACACTGAAAGTTAGTGAGGGAATATGTCTCCAGCTTCAGCGATTTTTGCAATTCGTTCTAGTCATTGTCAGCAGAGAACTGTAAGGAAAGGCGGCCAAAGGAGGTGTTGGCTTTGGGGATGACCAGTGAGATATACCTGCTGGAGCGCGTGCTACGGGTGGGGTTGTTATCGTGACCAGTGAGCTGAGATAAGGCGGAGCTTTACCTAGCATAGACTAAAAAGATGACCTGGAGCGAGTGGGTCTGGCGATGAATATGTAGCGAGGGCCAGCCGACTAGAGCATACAGGTCGTAGTGGCCATATCAATACAATTGACCTTTTCTTTACACTGTTCTAATGAAAGTACATTTCCATAATATCATCTAGCTTCCATAAACGTCGAACAAGGATTGAACCCATGTGCTTCAGTTTACAAAAACAGATGACTTAGCACATCTATTTCCTTCTTAAAATGTCAACATTCTGGAAAGTAGAGTTGTGCAAAAGCTAATTTCACAACTAAATATACTCATCAGAGAATTTGGGGATTAACTTCAGACCGCATGCATTTCAAGTAGTAGCTCAGAGACACATCCCCTTACTATATCATAGCAGGGTTGCCATTTTGAGAAAACTTTTTTTCTTCAAAGTCATCCAATGAAAGAACCTTTCCTTGGTACCAGGTATCTTTCAGTAAGGCACAGATGGGATTTGAACCCATGATCTTCGGTTTACAAGACCAACTCCTTACCGCTTGGCCACCATGCCACTCTATTTATCAACATTCTGCAAGATATTTATCAACATTCTGGAAAGTAGGAGTTGTGTAATGTGAATTTGGCACACAAATAAACTCAGTGGAGAACCTTGGGATTGAACCAAGGACCTCATACATAAATAGCATGCACTCCCCCTCTGAGCTTCGATACCATTTTATTTGCAGATAAAATGCAATATTAATACAATGTACTTTTTATATACACCACTCCATTGAAACTACAATGAAATGATAGCAGAAATTCTAAATACAAGCAAGTATGGACAGTCATCTAACCCATGAACTTCAGTTTTTGAAAATGATGCAATTGAAGTTGGCAACCATGCCACTTCTGTTCCATAAATGGAAGAACAGGGATTGAACACATGTTCTTCAGATTACAAGCGCAAATTATTCAGCACATCTCTGTTTCCTGCTGAGAATTTCAACATTCTGGAAAGAAGGAGATGGGTCATTGCAAAAAATGTTATGGAGAAGCTGGGGATTGAACCCAGGACCTCATACATGCGAAGCATGCGCTCTACCACTGAGCTACATCCCCTTTCTGTGAAAGAAAAAATGTTTCTTATTTTTTTAAATTTCACCTATAATTAACCAGCTAAGCCAGTTGAGAACAAGTTTTCATTTTCAACTGCGACCTGGCCAAGATAAAGCAAAGCAGCGCAACACAAACAACAACACAGAGTTACAGATGGAATAAACAAGCGTACAGTCAATAACACAATAGAAGAAAAAAGAAAGTCTATATACAGTGCGTGCAAATGGAGGTAAGGCAATAAATAGGCCATTGTAGCGAAGTATTTACAATTTAGCAAATTAACACTGGAGTGATAGATGAGCAGATGATGATGTGCAAGTAGAAATACTGGTGTGCAAAGAGCAGAAAGTAAATTAAAACAATATGGGGATTAGATAGGTAGATTGGGTGGGCTATTTACAGATGGGCTTTGTACAGCTGCAGCGATCAGTTAGCTGCTCAGATAGCCAATGTTTAAAGTTAGCAGTGTTGCCAACACCTCAGTAAGGAAAGTAGCTATTGGCTGTCCTAAAAGTCGCTAGAAGTTGCTAAATGATGTCATCACCTAATTTGCATAATTGTGCATGTAATTGTGATGGACACTGTAGGAGTGAGGAATAACATTGTGGAAGAGACAAAAAGTGAGTAAAATGAAAATGTCTGCAAGTATTCATACTTGCTAAATACAGCGACTAAGTCGCTAAGTTGGCAACACTGAAAGTTAGTGAGGGAATATGTCTCCAGCTTCAGCGATTTTTGCAATTCGTTCTAGTCATTGTCAGCAGAGAACTGGAAGGAAAGGCGGCCAAAGGAGGTGTTGGCTTTGGGGATGACCAGTGAGATATACCTGCTGGAGCGCGTGCTACGGGTGGGTGTTGTTAATCGTGACCAGTGAGCTGAGATAAGGCGGAGCTTTACCTAGCAGAGACTAAAAAGATGACCTGGAGCGAGTGGGTCTGGCGACGAATATGTAGCGAGGGCCAGCCGACTAGAGCATACAGGTCGTAGTGGCCATATCAATACAATTGACCTTTTCTTTACACTGTTCTAATGAAAGTACATTTCCATAATATCATCTAGCTTCCATAAACGTCGAACAAGGATTGAACCCATGTGCTTCAGTTTACAAAAACAGATGACTTAGCACATCTATTTCCTTCTTAAAATGTCAACATTCTGGAAAGTAGAGTTGTGCAAAAGCTAATTTTACAACTAAATATACTCATCAGAGAATTTGGGGATTAACTTCAGACCGCATGCATTTCAAGTATTAGCTCTACCGTAGAGACACATCCCCTTACTACATCATAGCAGGGTTGCCATTTTGAGAAAAGTTTTTTTTCTTCAAAGTCCTCCAGTGAAAGAACCTTTCCTTGGTACCAGGTATCTTCCAGTAAGGCACAGATGGGATTTGAACCCATGATCTTCGGTTTACAAGACCAACGCCTTACCACTTGGCCACCATGCCACTCTATTCTGTAAGATATTTATCAACATTCTGGAAAGTAGCAGTTGTGTAATGTGAATTTGGCAGACAAATAAACTCAGTGGAGAACCTTGGGATTGAACCAAGGACCTCATACATAAATAGCATGCACTCCCCCTCTGAGCTTCGATACCATTTTATTTGCAGATAAAATGCAATATTAATACAATGTACTTTTTATATACACCACTCCATTGAAACTACAATGAAATGATAGCAGAAATTCTAAATACAAGCAAGTATGGACAGTCATCTAACCCATGAACTTCAGTTTTTGAAAATGATGCAATTGAAGTTGGCAACCATGCCACTTCTGTTCCATAAATGGAAGAACAGGGATTGAACACATGTTCTTCAGATTAAGGGCGCGAATTATTCAGCACATCTCTGTTTCCTGCTGAGAATTTCAACATTCTGGAAAGAAGGAGATGGGTCATTGCAAAAAATGTTATGGAGAAGCTGGGGATTGAACCCAGGACCTCATACATGCGAAGCATGCGCTCTACCACTGAGCTACATCCCCTTTCTGTGATAGAAAAAAATGTTTCTTATTTTTTTTAAATTTCACCTATAATTAACCACCTAAGCCAGTTGAGAACAAGTTTTCATTTTCAACTGCGACCTGGCCAAGATAAAGCAAAGCAGCGCAACACAAACAACAACACAGAGTTACAGATGGAATAACCAAGCGTACAGTCAATAACACAATAGAAGAAAAAAAGAAAGTCTATATACAGTGCGTGCAAATGGAGGTAAGGCAATAAATAGGCCATTGTAGCGAAGTATTTACAATTTAGCAAATTAACACTGGAGTGATAGATGAGCAGATGATGATGTGCAAGTAGAAATACTGGTGTGCAAAGAGCAGAAAGTAAATTAAAACAATATGGGGATTAGATAGGTAGATTGGGTGGGCTATTTACAGATGGGCTTTGTACAGCTGCAGCGATCAGTTAGCTGCTCAGATAGCCAATGTTTAAAGTTAGCAGTGTTGCCAACACCTCAGTAAGGAAAGTAGCTATTGGCTGTCCTAAAAGTCGCTAGAAGTTGCTAAATGATGTCATCACCTAATTTGCATAATTGTGCATGTAATTGTGATGGACACTGTAGGAGTGAGGAATAACATTGTGGAAGAGACAAAAAGTGAGTAAAATGAAAATGTCTGCAAGTATTCATACTTGCTAAATACAGCGACTAAGTCGCTAAGTTGGCAACACTGAAAGTTAGTGAGGGAATATGTCTCCAGCTTCAGCGATTTTTGCAATTCGTTCTAGTCATTGTCAGCAGAGAACTGGAAGGAAAGGCGGCCAAAGGAGGTGTTGGCTTTGGGGATGACCAGTGAGATATACCTGCTGGAGCGCGTGCTACGGGTGGGTGTTGTTATCGTGACCAGTGAGCTGAGATAAGGCGGAGCTTTACCTAGCATAGACTAAAAAGATGACCTGGAGCGAGTGGGTCTGGTGACGAATATGTAGCGAGGGCCAGCCGACTAGAGCATACAGGTCGTAGTGGCCATATCAATACAATTGACCTTTTCTTTACACTGTTCTAATGAAAGTACATTTCCATAATATCATCTAGCTTCCATAAACGTCGAACAAGGTTTGAACACATGTGCTTCAGTTTACAAAAACAGATGACTTAGCACATCTATTTCCTTCTTAAAATGTCAACATTCTGGAAAGTAGAGTTGTGCAAAATGGATGGATGCCCAGATGGCGTAGCAGTCGGACGTGTGTTTTGTCTTGTCCCGTCCTGTATAGTGTAAATATAGTTTTTCCTCGTTTTTTTTCTGTATATATTTCGTACATATTTTAATCTCACTTTCCAACTACAGGCTGAATATACTCTCCTGCAACCCGCATCACCCAATGTGGTACGGATCTGCTTTTTCTATACTTTAGAATCGGAACCCTCATCAGAAGCTAGCCGCTAACTAGCTACTAGCTAGCCACTGCTAGTGGTCTTCAACGCTAACTAGGACACCAGCGCGACATCTACCCAAAGCATATCAGACTGCTTTTTCTCTACCACATCTCCGGATTCCTACCGCAAGCTCTGAACCTTTATACCGGATCATCGTAAATAGCTAGCTGCAATCCGAGTGGCTACTCCTGGCTAACGTCTCTGTCCCAGAGCAAGCACCAGTTAGCCTGGAGCTAGCCTCGAGCTAAGCCCATCTCCCGACTAGCCGAAGAGGTCCAAAAATACCTAATTTGCCAATTGGCCTGGACCCTCTACTGACCCTCTACTGCCGACACGGAGCCCCGCCGATCCATCACGACTGGTCCGCCGACATAATCGTCCGAGGGGGTTTCAACAGGCTTTTCCGCTGCGACATCGCCAAAGATCCATCTGCTGGCCAAGGCCCGCGAGCTTTCTGAATCGCTGTATCTCCAGCTCACCGCATGAAGAGGAATAAACAGACTCACCCCATCGCGACGTCCCCCAAAGGTTAACTCTCTAGCCCTCGCTATCTCCATGCTTGCTAATTCGGCCTGCTAACGGCTAGCTTGTCAAGCTCCGGTCCGCTAACTGCTACCTTGTCTAGCTCGGGCCTACGAACTGTTAGCTTGTTAGCACAGGCCTGCTAACCGTCTGAACCACCGCGTCCCAATCACTCTCTGACCCCATTTACTTTCTAACCCTAACCCTAACCCTAACCCTATCTCTTTTTGATTTTTAATTTGTTTATACCTTCCGGAAACCTGCCTCACCCAATGTGATACGGAATCGCTATTACTTTTACTCTTATTTTTATTTTTATGACACACTCAAGAACCTCCAGACGCTAACCAGCTAACTAGCTACAAGCTAGTTAGTCATTGTTAGTTTTTTTTAAAACCTGGATAACACTCGCCAGCCCAGCCCCCCTGCCCATCCACTGCTGCCCCCTGGACACTGATCTCTTGGCTACATAGCTGACGCACGCTGGACTGTCCATTAATCACGGTACTCCTTTCTGCTTGTTTGTCTTACCTGTCGGCCCCGTTGCCTAGTCAACGCCAGTTTACCTGCTGTTTGTTGTGCTAGCGGATTAGCCTCGCCTACTGTTTTTAGCTAGCTTTCCAAATTCAACACCTGTGATTACTGTATGCCTCGCTGTATGTCTCTCTCAGATGTCAATATGCCTTGTATACTGTTGTTCAGGTTAGTTATAATTGTTTTAGTTCACAATGGAGCCCCTAGACCCACTCTGCATACCCCTGTTACCTCCTTTGTCCCACCTCCCACACATGCGGTGACCTCACCCATTACAACCAGCATGTCCAGAGATACAACCTGTCTCATCATCACCCAGTGCCTGGGCTTACCTCCGCTGTACCCGCACCCCACCATACCCCTGTCTGCGCATTATGCCCTGAATATATTCTACCATGCCCAGAAACCTGCTCCTCTTATCCTCTGCCCCCAACGCTCTAGGCGACCAGTTTTGATAGCCTTTAGCCGCACCCTCATACTACTCCTTCTCTGTTCCGCGGGTGATGTGGAGGTAAACACAGGCCCTGCATGTCCCCAGGTACCCTCATTTGTTGACTTCTGTGATCGAAAAAGCCTTGGTTTTATGCATGTCAACATCAGAAGCCTCCTCCCTAAGTTTGTTTTACTCACTGCTTTAGCACACTCTGCTAACCCTGATGTCCTTGCCGTGTCTGAATCCTGGCTCAGGAAGGCCACCAAAAATTCAGAGATTTCCATACCCAACTATAACATCTTCCGTCAAGATAGAACTACCAAAGGGTGGCGGAGTTGCAGTCTACTGCAGAGATAGCCTGCAAAGTAATGTCATACTTTCCAGGTCCATACCCAAACAGTTCGAACTACTAATTTTGAAAATTACCCTCTCCAGAAATAAGTCTCTCACTGTTGCCGCCTGCTACCGGCCACCCTCAGCTCCCAGCTGTGCCCTGGACACCATTTGTGAATTGATCGCCCCCCATCTAGCTTCAGAGTTTGTTCCGTTAGGTGACCTAAACTGGGATATGCTTAACACCCCGGCAGTCCTACAATGTAAGCTAGATGCCCTCAATCTCACTCAAATCATCAAGGAACCCACCAGGTACAACCCTAACTCTGTAAACAAGGGCACCCTCATAGACGTCATCCTGACCAACTGGCCCTCCAAATACACCTCCGCTGTCTTCAACCAGGATCTCAGCGATCACTGCCTCATTGCATGTATCCGCCACGGAGCCGCAGTCAAACGACCACCCCTCATCACTGTCAAACGCTCCCTAAAACACTTCTGTGAGCAGGCCTTTCTAATCGACCTGGCCCGGGTATCCTGGAAGGACATTGACCTCATCCCGTCAGTTGAGGATGCCTGGTCATTCTTTAAAAGTAACTTCCTCACCATTTTAGATAAGCATGCTCCGTTCAAAAATGCAGAACCAAGAACAGATACAGCCCTTGGTTCACTCCAGACCTGACTGCCCTCGACCAGCACAAAAACATCCTGTGGCGGACTGCAATAGCATCGAATAGCCCCCGTGATATGCAACTGTTCAGGGAAGTCAGGAACCAATACACGCAGTCAGTCAGGAAAGCTAAGGCCAGCTTCTTCAGGCAGAAGTTTGCATCCTGTAGCTCCAACTCCAAAAAGTTCTGGGACACTGTGAAGTCCATGGAGAACAAGAGCACCTCCTCCCAGCTGCCCACTGCACTGAGGCTAGGTAACACGGTCTCCACCGATAAATCCACGATTATCGAAAGCTTCAATAAGCACTTCTCAACGGCTGGCCATGCCTTCCGCCTGGCTACTCCAACCTCGGGCCAAACAGCTCCGCCCCCCCCGCAGCTCCTCGCCCAAGCCTCTCCAGGTTCTCCTTTACCCAAATCCAGATAGCAGATGTTCTGAAAGAGCTGCAAAACCTAGACCCGTACAAATCAGCTGGGCTTGACAATCTGGACCCTCTATTTCTGAAACTATCTGCCGCCATTGTCGCAACTGTAAGGAATTGCTATTTCGTATGCAGGTGACTAACTTACTGCTAATTACATGGCTACAACTCACAGTAAAGCCTGTGGGGTCCCCTACAGGATAGCTCCCACATTACACACATAATCTCCTATGTAACCGAACACTGTGTGCCCGAAGAAGATCCTACGATGACGGACAGACAACTGAGCCAATGGCGGAAGACTACAGACTACAACCAGCTGAACCAATCCGGAGATCCGATCTTCCTAGGGTCAACCTACTTTCTGTGACGTATATAAGGGCTGTGCTGACTGTTTACGCTCTCTCTGCCTGCCGTTCCACACGAACTAACGGAAGAGCCGTAATTACGTTGTAATACATATTTTCACTCTGAATAAACTGTTTACTTGTCATAAAATTTACCACTTAGTCTGAATCGATCCTTGACCGGCTCACCCATCTACATATCCAATTGCTAACACAACCCCTATTACCAGCCTGTTCAACCTCTCTTTCATATCGTCTGAGATCCCCAAGGATTGGAAAGCTGCCGCAGTCATCCCCCTCTTCAAAGGGGGAGACACCCTGGACCCAAACTGCTATAGACCTATATCCATCCTGCCCTGCCTATCTAAGGTCTTCGAAAGCCAAGTCAACAAACAGGTCACTGACCATCTCGAATCCCACCGTACCTTCTCCGCTGTGCAATCTGGTTTCCGAGCCGGTCACGGGTGCACCTCAGCCACGCTCAAGGTACTAAACGATATCATAACCGCCATCGATAAAAGACAGTACTGTGCAGCCGTCTTCATCGACCTCGCCAAGGCTTTCGACTCTGTCAATCACCATATTCTTATCGGCAGACTCAATAGCCTCGGTTTCTCGGATGACTGCCTTGCCTGGTTCACCAATTACTTTGCAGACAGAGTTCAGTGTGTCAAATCGGAGGGCATGTTGTCCGGTCCTCTGGCAGTCTCTATGGGGGTGCCACAGGGTTCAATTCTCGGGCCGACTCTTTTCTCTGTGTATATCAATGATGTTGCTCTTGCTGCGGGCGATTCCCTGATCCACCTCTACGCAGACAACACCATTCTATACACTTTCGGCCCGTCATTGGACACTGTGCTATCTAACCTCCAATCGAGCTTCAATGCCATACAACACTCCTTCCGTGGCCTCCAACTGCTCTTAAACGCTAGTAAAACCAAATGCATGCTTTTCAACCGATCGCTGCCTGCACCCGCTTGCACGACTAGCATCACCACACTGGATGGTTCCGACCTTGAATATGTGGACACCTATAAGTACCTAGGTGTCTGGCTAGAATGCAAACTCTCCTTCCAGACCCATATCAAACATCTCCAATCGAAAATCAAATCAAGAGTCGGCTTTCTATTCCGCAACAAAGCCTCCTTCACTCACGCTGCCAAGCTTACCCTAGTAAAACTGACTATCCTACCGATCCTCGACTTCGGCGATGTCATCTACAAAATGGCTTCCAACACTCTTCTCAGCAAACTGGATGCAGTTTATCACAGTGCCATCCGTTTTGTCACTAAAGCACCTTATACTACCCACCACTGCGACTTGTATGCTCTAGTCGGCTGGCCCTCGCTACATATTCGTCGCCAGACCCACTGGCTCCAGGTCATCTACAAGGCCATGCTAGGCAAAGCTCCGCCTTATCTCAGCTCACTGGTCACGATGGCAACACCCATCCGTAGCACGCGCTCCAGCAGGTGTATCTCATTGAGCATCCCCAAAGCCAACACCTCATTCGGCCGCCTTTCGTTCCAGTACTCTGCTGCCTGTGACTGGAACGAATTGCAAAAATCGCTGAAGTTGGAGACTTTTATCTCCCTCACCAACTTCAAACATCAGCTATCTGAGCAGCTAACCGATCGCTGCAGCTGTAAATAATCTATTGGTAAATAGCCCACCTATTTTCACCTACCTCATCCCCACAGTTTTTATTTATTTACTTTTCTGCTCTTTTGCACACAAATATCTCTACCTGTACATGATCATTTATCACTCGTGTTAATCTGCAATATTGTAATTATTCGCCTACCTCCTCATGCCTTTTGCACACATTGTATATAGACTCCCCTTTTTTTTCTCTACTGTGTTATTGACTTGTTAATTGTTTACTCCATGTGTAACTCTGTGATGTCTGTTCACTCTGCTATGCTTTATCTTGGCCAGGTCGCAGTTGCAAATGAGAACCTGTTCTCAACTAGCCTACCTGGTTAAATAAAGGTGAAATAAAAAATAAAAATAAATATAAAAAGCTAATTTCACAACTAAATAAACTCATCAGAGAATTTGGGGATTAACTTCAGACCGCATGTATTTCAAGTATTAGCTCTACTGTAGAGACACATCCCCTTACTACATCATAGCAGGGTTGCCATTTTGAGAAAAGTTTTTTTTCTTCAAAGTCCTCCAGTGAAAGAACCTTTCCTTGGTACCAGGTATCTTTCAGTAAGGGAACAGATGGGATTTGAACCCATGATCTTCGGTTTACAAGACCAACTCCTTACCGCTTGGCCACCATGCTACTCTATTCTGCAAGATATTTATCAACATTCTGGAAAGTAGCAGTTGTGTAATGTGAATTTGGCACACAAATAACATCTCTGTTTCCTGCTGAGAATTTCAACATTCTGGAAAGTAGGAGTTGTGTAATGTGAATTTGGCACACAAATAAACTCAGTGGAGAACCTTGGGATTGAACCAAGGACCTCATACATAAATAGCATGCACTCCCCCTCTGAGCTTCGATACCATTTTATTTGCAGATAAAATGCAATATTAATACAATGTACTTTTTATATACACCACTCCATTGAAACTACAATGAAATGATAGCAGAAATTCTAAATACAAGCAAGTATGGACAGTCATCTAACCCATGAACTTCAGTTTTTGAAAATGATGCAATTGAAGTTGGCAACCATGCCACTTCTGTTCCATAAATGTAAGAACAGGGATTGAACACATGTTCTTCAGATTAAGGGCGCAAATTATTCAGCACATCTGTTGATAATGGGATATGATAAAGGGTGAGTCGGTGAAGGATCGATGCAGACAAGGTGGTAGATTGTACGACAAGCGACAGGTTTATTTCAAAGTGGAGATATCTGGTACAGCGTATATACGGGCCCCTCTGTTAGCTCATCAGAGACTAGCAAAAAAGACACTAGCTAACAATGGGTACAAGCTTCATATACAGAACAGAAAGTAGGTTGATATCTAGGAGATCGGATCTTCGGATTGGATCAGGCTGGGGTGTAGTCATCCGGCATTGGCTCTGTTGTCTGTCCGTCATCGTAGAATCCTGCCATGCCTGTTCTTGGTCGTCACACCCCGTTCAGCTGAAAAGGAGATCTGGTGTGTGCGCTATCTTCAGTCACACAATGTTCGGCTGGGAGGGAGATTATGTGTGTGTGTTAGTTTGTCTCTAAGTCTAGGCTTTCTGCCAATCTGTGGGTGTCTTATCTGGGTGTCCTCGGCAGCTATGTGTGTACTGTATGTGCGTCGTCCCTGTCTTCTGGGGTCAGTGTGTAAGAGCGTATGCGTCCCTATCTTCAGGGGAGTTGTGGCCGAACTGCCGGCTAGCACCTGTGGCTAGGAGTATCCTGTTGTGACAGTGTTCTGGATGATTACAGTGAGTGTGTGTGTGTGAGAGATATCCTGTATGGGGCCCAACCTGTTTTACTATGTGTCTCAGCTATAGTAGTGTAATGTCACCTACATAGGAATTAGCAGTAATGTAATGTCACCTACATAGGAATTAGCAGTCCTCTACAAATCCCTCTCTTCACGTCTCCCCAGAGACGTGACACAACCTAACTAGATTCTGATACAAAAGAAAACTTTTCCCAAAGGGGCTATGAAAAAGGCACAACATTAAAAAGAAATGGATGTATATGTATTACCACCATGTTCTCCTCTCAATCCCACTATGTACTAAGTTGGCTACCAGCCACCTAGGAACTTACAACCCTCATTTAACAGAGCGGAGAACAACAGCTCTAAATGAAAGTAAAAATGATATTCTACATAGGCCAACTATTTCCAGCCGGAAAAGTTGTGATACCCTCTCTTCACATCTCCAAAGAGATGTGACACTCTCTAAAGGGTATTCTCCACCTCATCCTCAAACTCTGGCAGGTCATTAGCAAGCAGAGGATACATCTGGGAAGGGGAAGAAGGGTCAATAGCTCTGGAGATAACTCTAGCAGTAAGGGACCGGATACATGGAATGCAACCGCAGCCGCACAACACTAAAATGGCTGCAAAAACTAAAAGATGGGTCTCATGCTCCATACCGTTATCTCGCACCTGGCTCCTGTTATCTAACAAAAGACTGCTTGTTCTCGCAACCCCACGCTCTGAATGTGCCCTCCCTTCTGTATTTTCCCAGCATGAGAAAGTTCCATGGCCCTGATACTTTCAACAATGTTTCAAATCAGCTAGAGAACATAACACATACACACATCCACCCAAGGCAACAGCAGATAATATATATGGTAATGGCTATAATGTAAAATAACCCCAAGGGTGTGAAATTTAAGTCCCCCTTTTGACACTCATTATCCTTTATTTCAGCAGTCATAGCATTTCATGAAAATAATAAAAAGTTTATTATTAATAACAAGTGATATATGTCTATTGTTATATGCGTTTCCCCCTTTTGACACCCACAAGGGTGTCACTTATCAAAAACAGGATAAAACTTTATTGTTATTGACATGTAAGATGTAGGATAAAACTTTGGTCATGGAAAACAGAGGAAAGAATTATTAGAAACCATCTGGTCCTCTCAGCTACTCCTATCCTGTACCAGGTGGGCTCCTTGCCACCCAGGGACTCTAAACCTTTACAACAGGGAGAACAAACATACTGGAAAGAAAACCTATCATAAAAATGTATAACAAGGAACTGTGGTGGTGTAAAATTATTCTACTACCTCACCCACAGCATACCATGGGTCATCCTCAGTCAGTCCCATCCTCTCCTGAAAGCATGCTTCCGTATCGGCATCTCCAACTGGAGCATCAAGCAAAGGCAACATGCCTGAAGCCTTCACCATATCTGTAACATATTTCTTAGAACACGGTATGATGCAAGCAGCACATCACATCAATAACAAATAATACAAGAATTAGGGTCAGAAATCCAGTAACCATCATATCAGTGTACTTACCAAACCAGGCCAAGAGAACAGACTCCTCCACCCCCCCTGTGGACCTCATCTTATCAGATAGTGCATCAAGCCCGCCCTAGATATCATCTGGACTGGTATTATTAGGAATATACGTGCAACATTGTTTACCGAACATCTTGCAAACGTCCCCCTGACTGGCAAGAAGCATATCCAAGGCAAGTCTATTCTGTCTGGAAACCCCAAATGTGGCCTCAAGCTGTTCAGACATACCAGTGAGTGCATCACGGGAGTTGATTATAGTAGATATAATTAATCCATGCAGTCTGTCTAGCATCCACCATGGCTGGACCCATAGTAGGTAGTAAGTGCCAGAGTCCATCATTCCTACCCAAGGCCTGAAACTCATGAGGAACCCCCACTGGCACACCCAACAGGTTAGTGTTTATGTCAACTACATTCTCTGAGCGCTACGTCTATGTCTCCCATGGGATGGAATGTTTTCAGGTCCCTTGGATACAGAACCCAGCAGCTGTTCAGCAGTAACATCAACAATGGTCAGTGGAATTATCAAACTGGTCAGAGCACACGTACCTTGCCATTCTCCTCTAAGAATGGGTCTCAGCACTCTTGGCTCCACTCATCCACCTCACATCAGCCTGTAACTGGCCAAGTGGAATTAATGGTTATGTTACTACTGCAATCAGCTTCAGGCAATCCCCCATAATCAATGCCATTACCTGTACCCGTGATGCACTCTTAATTGCCCCCATATGCCTCAACACCCCAAGAGGCCCGATGAGGAGGTACTGCAGGAAACACAAGGCTCAAAGAGGAACAGAGGGTTGAATTGGGCTTAACCTGGTAAAAACTTCTCAGAATACACAACCACCCCTCTCCTTCTCCTACAGCAAATGGGTGTGTAGCCAGAACAGGTCTAGCATGACTACAAATAATGCAGTCCTTTCCTCTCAGGGTTTTAGCTGTGTACCTCATATAAGACAGCCACAAATTGTCCCTACTATCAAAACCAGTCTCAGTTCCTAATTGATCAATAGCCGAATAGTCTCTAACATTAATTACCTGAATGGTATTTTTAACACAGTGGTGGTAGAGGAGTGTGTCCGGTTACCTCTGGTCTTGGCAGTACCTTAATAGAAAACACACCCATCATGTCTGTCCTCGTCCTTTGTAGTCCGAGGGTGTGAGTGCCTGCATCAGAGAGCTAATTGTTTTGATGGTTAGTAGGATTTCATCACCTTTACAAAGTTCAACATTGCTCCCAGGTTTCCCCATATCATGGAAAACCTATCCACCCTTGTGGGATCCCCCTTGCTATAAGGATACCCTCTTCTCCAATCCTAGAACTGTCCGAAGTCGGTTATCATGTAATCTCTACTCTAACTTCTTGTCTACCCCGATCTAGGGATCTCTTATGCTCATTTTGGAACAAAATACACATCACTTAGCCAGAGCCAGACACATCTTCACTTCTATGAACAAAAACAGGGGTGATAGGACAGGTAGGGTTACTTCATTCGAGAGTTGGCCCCCGGAATTCTGTTAATTCCAGTTCTTCTCTCGAACACTGTTTTAATGTCCGACAGTGAAAAGTGTCTTACCCTTCCGCCGTGCGATATGAATCTGGGTAGCTCTTTCAGCTAGCTGTCACCAGGGGTCATCTATGGTCCCCAAGCCTCTGGGACTGGATTGAGTGACTTCACCTGTAGTTCACCTGTAATGCATAAAATCCTGGACATACAGGCTTGGTTAACAAACAATTTCTCATATGTTTTATCTGATTATATCTTTAACTTCTATGCCCAATTGTTAGCTTACATATTTAATTATTAGTTTCTTATCCAATCGGCCCCATCCTATCCTAGACCACATTTACCCATCCCCCTTTTGATACCTGGCTCTGCCCAGGTAACAACCTTACCTACTCTAAATCATGACTTAGGTAAGATTAGTATATTATCCTTATGTCTGACATCATCATGAAGGAGCGCCCCCATCATTTTCCACATGTCCAACTCTCTCCCCTGTCTCCACTCAGCAACTGTTATCTTTGCCTGTCCTGCCCCCCCCCTTTCCAAAACCTCTCCTCTGCTCTCTCCAACTTTCAAGGTCTCTGCAGTTGCGGGCGGAGGGCCCCTCCGTCTGCCTTTTCCCCTATCTGTAAAATACCATGTCTCTGGGAACGTGAAAATCCCCTTAACCCAAACGTTTACTACAAAAACAAAACCTAATAATTATGATAATCCCCTCAAACTCAAATAATTTGTCTCGGTGTTTCATGTTTTATTCGTGTTTCTCCAAATGGTCTCCCCAAAAATACTTCTTAGATACCCAGCCATTAGACACACAAACAACTGTGATAAACGTGCACTGTCCCTTTAACATAAAAACCTCAGCCTGCAATCCCCTCTGCGGGCCTTTCATTGTTCCCCATAATGAAAACAGATTCTAATGTTAGTCTACCTTAACCTCCTGTTTAATTTCAGTGGTTTTATCTGAACAATCAAACCAAAATCAATAACCGGGAAGAACTTGTGTAAACTAATTAAAAGAACAAAATAAATCTACCTTATTTCTCAGCACTTGGTTAGAACACCACTCCCGTCTTACATCGACCACGCCCGTCGCCCCTTACCTAGTGTATATCTTATCTATTACTCAGTGGCTCAATTAATGTTTATCGTAAGTATGTTCAGATGTTGATTATGTAATTCTACAATATTAGTATAGTTCAAACCTCATAATATAACTCCACACACAGAATTTTACATTAATAGAGTTTAACACCTTTTCCAACAGTCATGCACACCCCCTCAATATTCTATGATATAACTCTCATCAGCAAGCCTGCGACTTTTTCAACATTCTCACCGGTACCAGCTCCACAAATCTTCATTCTCCCCAGCAAGCAGACCAGTAGGAGATGCAATAGCCCCACCTTCTGTCCATTCTCTGTACAGCTTCTCACCCCGTCTCCTCCACTCCTTGCCCTCTCTGCCTTTATTTAATCCTAGAGTGGACTTCAGCGCTCTCAACACCTTTTCCATTTCCAACGACATTCCATGTACACTACAATACTGCCAACAACCCATGCCTTTACTGAAACCCAAGTGATACCCTTTCCCTACGGCTAAATCGGCCCCCAATTAGTTGGTGATCACTCGTTACCCACCACTCATACATGTAGTCCCAGACTATCCATTCAAGCTTTGGTGGCCACCCGTTACCCATCATTCATACATGTAGTAAGTGTTCTCTGTTACCACCTACCAGCCAGGCATACTAGTACATCCCATACACAATGCACCATTAAGTATGGTTGATCAATAATAAAATTGCAGTTGCCAATGGAGATATTACTTTCTCAACTATTTTCCAATCTCACACATCATTGTAGTTTAAATTTAGTAACTTACATCAAACAGGTATCTCACAAAACTAAATTTGGATAACTCCAATGTGCAGAACTTTAGTTTTTCACAACAGGTGTCTGCTTACCCTTTTTATTTGACCGGTCAAGATTTGTGAGACACACCGTCCGACGACAGTACTGGCCAATCGGCTGGCACACCAATGTCCAGCGATGTCCTTTTACCAGACCACGTCGGGGTCACCATTTGTCATTTATTGTATATTTTAGTAAATATATATGTATATTTTGACCAATTGAAATATATATTCAGACTATCTGAGTATACTTAGCCCGTCACTGGTAAATACCCGTGATGAATTCCTGGAGCCACGTACTCTGCCTTATCTCAGAGCTGCTCCCTCGCACACTCAGAATTTTATATGCGTTGTTTAATTTACACGGCGTTGTGGAATGCGCAACCAATAGATTATATGGCAACACAACTAAAACATTGTTTAAACATTCACTCGATATAGGCAGTACATCTAAAACATCGTTTGAACATTCATTCAATAAAGTCGACACATCTAAAACATTTTCTAAGCATTCGTTCAATTTATCATTCAGTAGACACTTAACACTTATGCACATACATTTGAGAATTCTCGAACACCCCGAATCTATCAGTTACCGATCTCAGTCGGACCTGTCACAGCAGGACTTATTGAATAGAATTATCACTTAAATTAATTCTATCAGTTACCGATCTCAGTCGGACCTGTCACAGCAGGACTTATTGAATAGAATTATCACTTAACATAGTACAAATTAGTTCTATCAGTTACCGATCTCAGTCGGACCTGTCACAGCAGGACTTATTGAAATAGAATTATCACTTAACATAGTACAAATTAGTTCTATCAGTTACCGATCTCAGTCGGACCTGTCACAGCAGGACTTATTGAATAGAATTATCACTTACAAATTAATTCTATCAGTTACCGATCTCAGTCGGACCTGTCACAGCAGGACTTATTGAATAGAATTACGACCACATATGTTTACTTCACTGTCATTCTCATGTCATTTATGCATATAAATTTAAACAAGAATTCATACTCACACCCGGTAATACTGATCAAATTTGGATAGACTATGCGACAATATGCAAAGTTTGATTTAACAGGTTTTGCTTACCTTGTTTATGGTCGACCTTGTGATCAGTTTCCCGAGTTGAGCAGAATTGTTGTCCTCCCCCGAATGTCTTCACCTGTCCTCCGCGAACCGTCCTTTCACCAATTCGCCCCCTCACACCCACACCAACTACTCTGGACTGGGTCGTTAGTTAACCATCCTCTGCTACCATTTCTGTTGATGATGGGATATGTAGATAGGGCGAGTCGGTCAAGGATCGATTCGGACAAGGTGGTCAATTATATGACAAGCGACAGTTTATTCAGAGTAAAGATATCTGGTACAACGTATACGGGCTCATTCATTTGGCTACCAAGGAACCAGCAGAACGAAGCCCCGATAACAGATTGTAAGCATGTTATGTACAGTACAAAAAGTGGGTTGAGTCTGAAAGTCCCTGGCTTTTGATTGGCCACAGTTGAGGTGTTGTCTTCTTGGATTGGTCCTGTTGAGCCGTCCGTCGTTCCTCCGGGTCTCGTCGTGTCGTTCTCAGTCACACAATGTTCGGCTAGGAAGGAGATTGTGTGTGTGTGCTTGTGTCTGCAAGTCAAGGCTGTCTCTTCCTCCCAATGTGTGGGTGTCTTATCTGGGTGTCCTCGGCAGCTATGTGTGTACTGTATGTGCGTCGTCCCTGTCTTCTGGGGTCAGTGTGTAAGAGCGTTATGCGTCCCTATCTTCAGGGGAGTTGTGGCCGAACTGCCGGCTAGCACCTGTGGCTAGGAGTATCCTGTTGTGACAGTGTTCTGGATGATTACAGTGAGTGTGTGTGTGTGAGAGATATCCTGTATGGGGCCCA
The DNA here is from genome assembly GCF_034236695.1 of Oncorhynchus nerka. Classification (NCBI taxonomy): domain Eukaryota; kingdom Metazoa; phylum Chordata; class Actinopteri; order Salmoniformes; family Salmonidae; genus Oncorhynchus; species Oncorhynchus nerka. Next base: position 16,359 of record NW_027039481.1, on the reverse strand, counting down.
ACCTGTTTTACTATGTGTCTCAGCTATAGTAGTGTAATGTCACCTACATAGGAATTAGCAGTAATGTAATGTCACCTACATAGGAATTAGCAGTCCTCTACATAAGGCGTCGGTCTTGTAAACCGAAGATCATGGGTTCAAATCCCATCTGTGCCTTACTGAAAGATACCTGGTACCAAGGAAAGGTTCTTTCATTGGATGACTTTGAAGAAAAAAAAGTTTTCTCAAAATGGCAACCCTGCTATGATATAGTAAGGGGATGTGTCTCTGAGCTACTACTTGAAATGCATGCGGTCTGAAGTTAATCCCCAAATTCTCTGATTAGTATATTTAGTTGTGAAATGAGCTTTTGCACAACTCTACTTTCCAGAATGTTGACATTTTAAGAAGGAAATAGATGTGCTAAGTCATCTGTTTTTGTAAACTGAAGCACATGGGTTCAATCCTTGTTCGACGTTTATGGAAGCTAGATGATATTATGGAAATGTACTTTCATTAGAACAGTGTAAAGAAAAGGTCAAATTCATCGCCAGACCGACTCTCTCCAGGTCATCTTTTTAGTCTATGCTAGGTAAAGCTCCGCCTTATCTCAGCTCACTGGTCACGATAACAACCCCCACCCGTAGCACGCGCTCCAGCAGGTATATCTCACTGGTCATCCCCCAAAGCCAACACCTCCTTTGGCCGCCTTTCCTTACAGTTCTCTGCTGACAATGACTGGAACGAATTGCAAAAATCGCTGAAGCTGGAGACATATTCCCTCACTAACTTTCAGTGTTGCCAACTTAGCGACTTAGTCACTGTATTTAGCAAGTATGAATACTTGCAGACATTTTCATTTTTCTCACTTTTTGTCTCTTCCACAATGTTATTCCTCACTCCTACAGTGTCCATCACAATTACATGCACAATTATGCAAATTAGGTGATGACATCATTTAGCAACTTCTAGCGACTTTTAGGACAGCCAATAGCTACTTTCCTTACTGAGGTGTTGGCAACACTGCTAACTTTAAACATCGGCTATCTGAGCAGCTAACTGATCGCTGCAGCTGTACAAAGCCCATCTGTAAATAGCCCACCCAATCTACCTACCTAATCCCCATATTGTTTTAATGTACTTTCTGCTCTTTGCACACCAGTATTTCTACTTGCACATCATCATCTGCTCATCTATTACTCCAGTGTTAATTTGCTAAATTGTAAATACTTTGCTACAATGGCCTATTTATTGCCTTACCTCCATTTGCACGCACTGTATATAGACTTTCTTTTTTTCTTCTATTGTGTTATTGACTGTACGCTTGTTTATTCCATCTGTAACTCTGTGTTGTTGTTTGTGTTGCGCTGCTTTGCTTTATCTTGGCCAGGTCGCAGTTGAATATGAAAACTTGTTCTCAACTGGCTTACCTGGTTAATTATAGGTGAAATTTAAAAAAATAAGAAACATTTTTTTCTTTCACAGAAAGGGGATGTAGCTCAGTGGTAGAGCGCATGCTTCGCATGTATGAGGTCCTGGGTTCAATCCCCAGCTTCTCCATAACATTTTTCGCATTGACCCATCTCCTTCTTTCCAGAATGTTGAAATTCTCAGCAGGAAACAGAGATGTGCTGAATAATTTGCGCTTGTAATCTGAAGAACATGTGTTCAATCCCTGTTCGTACATTTATGGAACAGAAGTGGCATGGTTGCCAACTTCAATTGCATCATTTTCAAAAACTGAAGTTCATGGGTTAGATGACTGTCCATACTTGCTTGTATTTAGAATTGCTGCTATCATTTCATTGTAGTTTCAATGGAGTGGTGTATATAAAAAGTACATTGTATTAATATTGCATTTTATCTGCAAATAAAATGGTATCGAAGCTCAGAGGGGAGTGCATGCTATTTATGTATGAGGTCCTTGGTTCAATCCCAAGGTTCTCCACTGAGTTTATTTGTGTGCCAAATTCACATTACACAACTCCTACTTTCCAGAATGTTGATAAATATCTTGCAGCATAGAGTGGCATGGTGGCCAAGCGGTAAGGCGTCGGTCTTGTAAACCGAAGATCATGGGTTCAAATCCCATCTGTGCCTTACTGAAAGATACCTGGTACCAAGGAAAGGTTCTTTCATTGGATGACTTTGAAGAAAAAAAGTTTTCTCAAAATGGCAACCCTGCTATGATATAGTAAGGGGATGTGTCTCTGAGCTACTACTTGAAATGCATGCGGTCTGAAGTTAATCCCCAAATTCTCTGATGAGTATATTTAGTTGTGAAATGAGCTTTTGCACAACTCTACTTTCCAGAATGTTGACATTTTAAGAAGGAAATAGATGTGCTAAGTCATCTGTTTTTGTAAACTGAAGCACATGGGTTCAATCCTTGTTCGACGTTTATGGAAGCTAGATGATATTATGGAAATGTACTTTCATTAGAACAGTGTAAAGAAAAGGTCAATTGTATTGATATGGCCACTACGACCTGTATGCTCTAGTCGGCTGGCCCTCGCTACATATTCATCGCCAGACCGACTCTCTCCAGGTCATCTTTTTAGTCTATGCTAGGTAAAGCTCCGCCTTATCTCAGCTCACTGGTCACGATAACAACCCCCACCCGTAGCACGCGCTCCAGCAGGTATATCTCACTGGTCATCCCCCAAAGCCAACACCTCCTTTGGCCGCCTTTCCTTACAGTTCTCTGCTGACAATGACTGGAACGAATTGCAAAAATCGCTGAAGCTGGAGACATATTCCCTCACTAACTTTCAGTGTTGCCAACTTAGCGACTTAGTCACTGTATTTAGCAAGTATGAATACTTGCAGACATTTTCATTTTTCTCACTTTTTGTCTCTTCCACAATGTTATTCCTCACTCCTACAGTGTCCATCACAATTACATGCACAATTATGCAAATTAGGTGATGACATCATTTAGCAACTTCTAGCGACTTTTAGGACAGCCAATAGCTACTTTCCTTACTGAGGTGTTGGCAACACTGCTAACTTTAAACATCGGCTATCTGAGCAGCTAACTGATCGCTGCAGCTGTACAAAGCCCATCTGTAAATAGCCCACCCAATCTACCTACCTAATCCCCATATTGTTTTAATTTACTTTCTGCTCTTTGCACACCAGTATTTCTACTTGCACATCATCATCTGCTCATCTATCACTCCAGTGTTAATTTGCTAAATTGTAAATACTTTGCTACAATGGCCTATTTATTGCCTTACCTCCATTTGCACGCACTGTATATAGACTTTCTTTTTTTCTTCTATTGTGTTATTGACTGTACGCTTGTTTATTCCATCTGTAACTCTGTGTTGTTGTTTGTGTTGCGCTGCTTTGCTTTATCTTGGCCAGGTCGCAGTTGAATATGAAAACTTGTTCTCAACTGGCTTACCTGGTTAATTATAGGTGAAATTTAAAAAAATAAGAAACATTTTTTTCTTTCACAGAAAGGGGATGTAGCTCAGTGGTAGAGCGCATGCTTCGCATGTATGAGGTCCTGGGTTCAATCCCCAGCTTCTCCATAACAATTTTTGCATTGACCCATCTCCTTCTTTCCAGAATGTTGAAATTCTCAGCAGGAAACAGAGATGTGCTGAATAATTTGCGCTTGTAATCTGAAGAACATGTGTTCAATCCCTGTTCGTACATTTATGGAACAGAAGTGGCATGGTTGCCAACTTCAATTGCATCATTTTCAAAAACTGAAGTTCATGGGTTAGATGACTGTCCATACTTGCTTGTATTTAGAATTGCTGCTATCATTTCATTGTAGTTTCAATGGAGTGGTGTATATAAAAAGTACATTGTATTAATATTGCATTTTATCTGCAAATAAAATGGTATCGAAGCTCAGAGGGGAGTGCATGCTATTTATGTATGAGGTCCTTGGTTCAATCCCAAGGTTCTCCACTGAGTTTATTTGTGTGCCAAATTCACATTACACAACTCCTACTTTCCAGAATGTTGATAAATATCTTGCAGCATAGAGTGGCATGGTGGCCAAGCGGTAAGGCGTCGGTCTTGTAAACCGAAGATCATGGGTTCAAATCCCATCTGTGCCTTACTGAAAGATACCTGGTACCAAGGAAAGGTTCTTTCATTGGATGACTTTGAAGAAAAAAAAGTTTTCTCAAAATGGCAACCCTGCTATGATATAGTAAGGGGATGTGTCTCTGAGCTACTACTTGAAATGCATGCGGTCTGAAGTTAATCCCCAAATTCTCTGATGAGTATATTTAGTTGTGAAATTAGCTTTTGCACAACTCTACTTTCCAGAATGTTGACATTTTAAGAAGGAAATAGATGTGCTAAGTCATCTGTTTTTGTAAACTGAAGCACATGGGTTCAATCCTTGTTCGACGTTTATGGAAGCTAGATGATATTATGGAAATGTACTTTCATTAGAACAGTGTAAAGAAAAGGTCAATTGTATTGATATGGCCACTACGACCTGTATGCTCTAGTCGGCTGGCCCTCGCTACATATTCATCGCCAGACCGACTCGCTCCAGGTCATCTTTTTAGTCTATGCTAGGTAAAGCTCCGCCTTATCTCAGCTCACTGGTCACGATAACAACCCCCACCCGTAGCACGCGCTCCAGCAGGTATATCTCACTGGTCATCCCCCAAAGCCAACACCTCCTTTGGCCGCCTTTCCTTACAGTTCTCTCTGACAATGACAATGACTGGAACGAATTGCAAAAATCGCTGAAGCTGGAGACATATTCCCTCACTAACTTTCAGTGTTGCCAACTTAGCGACTTAGTCACTGTATTTAGCAAGTATGAATACTTGCAGACATTTTCATTTTTCTCACTTTTTGTCTCTTCCACAATGTTATTCCTCACTCCTACAGTGTCCATCACAATTACATGCACAATTATGCAAATTAGGTGATGACATCATTTAGCAACTTCTAGCGACTTTTAGGACAGCCAATAGCTACTTTCCTTACTGAGGTGTTGGCAACACTGCTAACTTTAAACATCGGCTATCTGAGCAGCTAACTGATCGCTGCAGCTGTACAAAGCCCATCTGTAAATAGCCCACCCAATCTACCTACCTAATCCCCATATTGTTTTAATTTACTTTCTGCTCTTTGCACACCAGTATTTCTACTTGCACATCATCATCTGCTCATCTATCACTCCAGTGTTAATTTGCTAAATTGTAAATACTTGCTACAATGGCCTATTTATTGCCTTACCTCCATTTGCACGCACTGTATATAGACTTTCTTTTTTCTTCTATTGTGTTATTGACTGTACGCTTGTTTATTCCATCTGTAACTCTGTGTTGTTGTTTGTGTTGCGCTGCTTTGCTTTATCTTGGCCAGGTCGCAGTTGAATATGAAAACTTGTTCTCAACTGGCTTACCTGGTTAATTATAGGTGAAATTTAAAAAAATAAGAAACATTTTTTCTTTCACAGAAAGGGGATGTAGCTCAGTGGTAGAGCGCATGCTTCGCATGTATGAGGTCCTGGGTTCAATCCCCAGCTTCTCCATAACAATTTTTGCATTGACCCATCTCCTTCTTTCCAGAATGTTGAAATTCTCAGCAGGAAACAGAGATGTGCTGAATAATTTGCGCTTGTAATCTGAAGAACATGTGTTCAATCCCTGTTCGTACATTTATGGAACAGAAGTGGCATGGTTGCCAACTTCAATTGCATCATTTTCAAAAACTGAAGTTCATGGGTTAGATGACTGTCCATACTTGCTTGTATTTAGAATTGCTGCTATCATTTCATTGTAGTTTCAATGGAGTGGTGTATATAAAAAGTACATTGTATTAATATTGCATTTTATCTGCAAATAAAATGGTATCGAAGCTCAGAGGGGAGTGCATGCTATTTATGTATGAGGTCCTTGGTTCAATCCCAAGGTTCTCCACTGAGTTTATTTGTGTGCCAAATTCACATTACACAACTCCTACTTTCCAGAATGTTGATAAATATCTTGCAGCATAGAGTGGCATGGTGGCCAAGCGGTAAGGCGTCGGTCTTGTAAACCGAAGATCATGGGTTCAAATCCCATCTGTGCCTTACTGAAAGATACCTGGTACCAAGGAAAGGTTCTTTCATTGGATGACTTTGAAGAAAAAAAGTTTTCTCAAAATGGCAACCCTGCTATGATATAGTAAGGGGATGTGTCTCTGAGCTACTACTTGAAATGCATGCGGTCTGAAGTTAATCCCCAAATTCTCTGATGAGTATATTTAGTTGTGAAATTAGCTTTTGCACAACTCTACTTTCCAGAATGTTGACATTTTAAGAAGGAAATAGATGTGCTAAGTCATCTGTTTTTGTAAACTGAAGCACATGGGTTCAATCCTTGTTCGACGTTTATGGAAGCTAGATGATATTATGGAAATGTACTTTCATTAGAACAGTGTAAAGAAAAGGTCAATTGTATTGATATGGCCACTACGACCTGTATGCTCTAGTCGGCTGGCCCTCGCTACATATTCATCGCCAGACCGACTCGCTCCAGGTCATCTTTTTAGTCTATGCTAGGTAAAGCTCCGCCTTATCTCAGCTCACTGGTCACGATAACAACCCCCACCCGTAGCACGCGCTCCAGCAGGTATATCTCACTGGTCATCCCCAAAGCCAACACCTCCTTTGGCCGCCTTTCCTTACAGTTCTCTGCTGACAATGACTGGAACGAATTGCAAAAATCGCTGAAGCTGGAGACATATTCCCTCACTAACTTTCAGTGTTGCCAACTTAGCGACTTAGTCACTGTATTTAGCAAGTATGAATACTTGCAGACATTTTCATTTTTCTCACTTTTTGTCTCTTCCACAATGTTATTCCTCACTCCTACAGTGTCCATCACAATTACATGCACAATTATGCAAATTAGGTGATGACATCATTTAGCAACTTCTAGCGACTTTTAGGACAGCCAATAGCTACTTTCCTTACTGAGGTGTTGGCAACACTGCTAACTTTAAACATCGGCTATCTGAGCAGCTAACTGATCGCTGCAGCTGTACAAAGCCCATCTGTAAATAGCCCACCCAATCTACCTACCTAATCCCCATATTGTTTTAATTTACTTTCTGCTCTTTGCACACCAGTATTTCTACTTGCACATCATCATCTGCTCATCTATCACTCCAGTGTTAATTTGCTAAATTGTAAATACTTTGCTACAATGGCCTATTTATTGCCTTACCTCCATTTGCACGCACTGTATATAGACTTTCTTTTTTCTTCTATTGTGTTATTGACTGTACGCTTGTTTATTCCATCTGTAACTCTGTGTTGTTGTTTGTGTTGCGCTGCTTTGCTTTATCTTGGCCAGGTCGCAGTTGAATATGAAAACTTGTTCTCAACTGGCTTACCTGGTTAATTATAGGTGAAATTTAAAAAAATAAGAAACATTTTTTTCTTTCACAGAAAGGGGATGTAGCTCAGTGGTAGAGCGCATGCTTCGCATGTATGAGGTCCTGGGTTCAATCCCCAGCTTCTCCATAACAATTTTTGCATTGACCCATCTCCTTCTTTCCAGAATGTTGAAATTCTCAGCAGGAAACAGAGATGTGCTGAATAATTTGCGCTTGTAATCTGAAGAACATGTGTTCAATCCCTGTTCGTACATTTATGGAACAGAAGTGGCATGGTTGCCAACTTCAATTGCATCATTTTCAAAAACTGAAGTTCATGGGTTAGATGACTGTCCATACTTGCTTGTATTTAGAATTGCTGCTATCATTTCATTGTAGTTTCAATGGAGTGGTGTATATAAAAAGTACATTGTATTAATATTGCATTTTATCTGCAAATAAAATGGTATCGAAGCTCAGAGGGGGAGTGCATGCTATTTATGTATGAGGTCCTTGGTTCAATCCCAAGGTTCTCCACTGAGTTTATTTGTGTGCCAAATTCACATTACACAACTCCTACTTTCCAGAATGTTGATAAATATCTTGCAGCATAGAGTGGCATGGTGGCCAAGTGGTAAGGCGTCGGTCTTGTAAACCGAAGATCATGGGTTCAAATCCCATCTGTGCCTTACTGAAAGATACCTGGTACCAAGGAAAGGTTCTTTCATTGGATGACTTTGAAGAAAAAAGTTTTCTCAAAATGGCAACCCTGCTATGATATAGTAAGGGGATGTGTCTCTGAGCTACTACTTGAAATGCATGCGGTCTGAAGTTAATCCCCAAATTCTCTGATGAGTATATTTAGTTGTGAAATTAGCTTTTGCACAACTCTACTTTCCAGAATGTTGACATTTTAAGAAGGAAATAGATGTGCTAAGTCATCTGTTTTTGTAAACTGAAGCACATGGGTTCAATCCTTGTTCGACGTTTATGGAAGCTAGATGATATTATGGAAATGTACTTTCATTAGAACAGTGTAAAGAAAAGGTCAATTGTATTGATATGGCCACTACGACCTGTATGCTCTAGTCGGCTGGCCCTCGCTACATATTCATCGCCAGACCGACTCGCTCCAGGTCATCTTTTTAGTCTATGCTAGGTAAAGCTCCGCCTTATCTCAGCTCACTGGTCACGATAACAACCCCCACCCGTAGCACGCGCTCCAGCAGGTATATCTCACTGGTCATCCCCAAAGCCAACACCTCCTTTGGCCGCCTTTCCTTACAGTTCTCTGCTGACAATGACTGGAACGAATTGCAAAAATCGCTGAAGCTGGAGACATATTCCCTCACTAACTTTCAGTGTTGCCAACTTAGCGACTTAGTCACTGTATTTAGCAAGTATGAATACTTGCAGACATTTTCATTTTTCTCACTTTTTGTCTCTTCCACAATGTTATTCCTCACTCCTACAGTGTCCATCACAATTACATGCACAATTATGCAAATTAGGTGATGACATCATTTAGCAACTTCTAGCGACTTTTAGGACAGCCAATAGCTACTTTCCTTACTGAGGTGTTGGCAACACTGCTAACTTTAAACATCGGCTATCTGAGCAGCTAACTGATCGCTGCAGCTGTACAAAGCCCATCTGTAAATAGCCCACCCAATCTACCTACCTAATCCCCATATTGTTTTAATTTACTTTCTGCTCTTTGCACACCAGTATTTCTACTTGCACATCATCATCTGCTCATCTATCACTCCAGTGTTAATTTGCTAAATTGTAAATACTTTGCTACAATGGCCTATTTATTGCCTTACCTCCATTTGCACGCACTGTATATAGACTTTCTTTTTTCTTCTATTGTGTTATTGACTGTACGCTTGTTTATTCCATCTGTAACTCTGTGTTGTTGTTTGTGTTGCGCTGCTTTGCTTTATCTTGGCCAGGTCGCAGTTGAATATGAAAACTTGTTCTCAACTGGCTTACCTGGTTAATTATAGGTGAAATTTAAAAAAATAAGAAACATTTTTTTCTTTCACAGAAAGGGGATGTAGCTCAGTGGTAGAGCGCATGCTTCGCATGTATGAGGTCCTGGGTTCAATCCCCAGCTTCTCCATAACAATTTTTGCATTGACCCATCTCCTTCTTTCCAGAATGTTGAAATTCTCAGCAGGAAACAGAGATGTGCTGAATAATTTGCGCTTGTAATCTGAAGAACATGTGTTCAATCCCTGTTCTTACATTTATGGAACAGAAGTGGCATGGTTGCCAACTTCAATTGCATCATTTTCAAAAACTGAAGTTCATGGGTTAGATGACTGTCCATACTTGCTTGTATTTAGAATTGCTGCTATCATTTCATTGTAGTTTCAATGGAGTGGTGTATATAAAAAGTACATTGTATTAATATTGCATTTTATCTGCAAATAAAATGGTATCGAAGCTCAGAGGGGGAGTGCATGCTATTTATGTATGAGGTCCTTGGTTCAATCCCAAGGTTCTCCACTGAGTTTATTTGTGTGCCAAATTCACATTACACAACTCCTACTTTCCAGAATGTTGATAAATATCTTGCAGCATAGAGTGGCATGGTGGCCAAGCGGTAAGGCGTTGGTCTTGTAAACCGAAGATCATGGGTTCAAATCCCATCTGTGCCTTACTGAAAGATACCTGGTACCAAGGAAAGGTTCTTTCATTGGATGACTTTGAAGAAAAAAGTTTTCTCAAAATGGCAACCCTGCTATGATATAGTAAGGGGATGTGTCTCTGAGCTACTACTTGAAATGCATGCGGTCTGAAGTTAATCCCCAAATTCTCTGATGAGTATATTTAGTTGTGAAATTAGCTTTTGCACAACTCTACTTTCCAGAATGTTGACATTTTAAGAAGGAAATAGATGTGCTAAGTCATCTGTTTTTGTAAACTGAAGCACATGGGTTCAATCCTTGTTCGACGTTTATGGAAGCTAGATGATATTATGGAAATGTACTTTCATTAGAACAGTGTAAAGAAAAGGTCAATTGTATTGATATGGCCACTACGACCTGTATGCTCTAGTCGGCTGGCCCTCGCTACATATTCATCGCCAGACCCACTCGCTCCAGGTCATCTTTTTAGTCTATGCTAGGTAAAGCTCCGCCTTATCTCAGCTCACTGGTCACGATAACAACCCCCACCCGTAGCACGCGCTCCAGCAGGTATATCTCACTGGTCATCCCCAAAGCCAACACCTCCTTTGGCCGCCTTTCCTTACAGTTCTCTGCTGACAATGACTGGAACGAATTGCAAAAATCGCTGAAGCTGGAGACATATTCCCTCACTAACTTTCAGTGTTGCCAACTTAGCGACTTAGTCACTGTATTTAGCAAGTATGAATACTTGCAGACATTTTCATTTTTCTCACTTTTTGTCTCTTCCACAATGTTATTCCTCACTCCTACAGTGTCCATCACAATTACATGCACAATTATGCAAATTAGGTGATGACATCATTTAGCAACTTCTAGCGACTTTTAGGACAGCCAATAGCTACTTTCCTTACTGAGGTGTTGGCAACACTGCTAACTTTAAACATCGGCTATCTGAGCAGCTAACTGATCGCTGCAGCTGTACAAAGCCCATCTGTAAATAGCCCACCCAATCTACCTACCTAATCCCCATATTGTTTTAATTTACTTTCTGCTCTTTGCACACCAGTATTTCTACTTGCACATCATCATCTGCTCATCTATCACTCCAGTGTTAATTTGCTAAATTGTAAATACTTTGCTACAATGGCCTATTTATTGCCTTACCTCCATTTGCACGCACTGTATATAGACTTTCTTTTTTTCTTCTATTGTGTTATTGACTGTACGCTTGTTTATTCCATCTGTAACTCTGTGTTGTTGTTTGTGTTGCGCTGCTTTGCTTTATCTTGGCCAGGTCGCAGTTGAAAATGAAAACTTGTTCTCAACTGGCTTAGCTGGTTAATTATAGGTGAAATTTAAAAAAATAAGAAACATTTTATTCTATCACAGAAAGGGGATGTAGCTCAGTGGTAGAGCGCATGCTTTGCATGTATGAGGTCCTGGGTTCAATCCCCAGCTTCTCCATAACATTTTTGCATTGACCCATCTCCTTCTTTCCAGAATGTTGAAATTCTCAGCAGGAAACAGAGATGTGCTGAATAATTTGCGCTTGTAATCTGAAGAACATGTGTTCAATCCCTGTTCTTACATTTATGGAACAGAAGTGGCATGGTTGCCAACTTCAATTGCATCATTTTCAAAAACTGAAGTTCATGGGTTAGATGACTGTCCATACTTGCTTGTATTTAGAATTGCTGCTATCATTTCATTGTAGTTTCAATGGAGTGGTGTATATAAAAAGTACATTGTATTAATATTGCATTTTATCTGCAAATAAAATGGTATCGAAGCTCAGAGGGGAGTGCATGCTATTTATGTATGAGGTCCTTGGTTCAATCCCAAGGTTCTCCACTGAGTTTATTTGTGTGCCAAATTCACATTACACAACTCCTACTTTCCAGAATACTTTCCAGAATGTTGATAAATATCTTGCAGCATAGAGTGGCATGGTGGCCAAGCGGTAAGGCGTTGGTCTTGTAAACCGAAGATCATGGGTTCAAATCCCATCTGTGCCTTACTGAAAGATACCTGGTACCAAGGAAAGGTTCTTTCATTGGATGACTTTGAAGAAAAAAACTTTTCTCAAAATGGCAACCCTGCTATGATATAGTAAGGGGATGTGTCTCTGAGCTACTACTTGAAATGCATGCGGTCTGAAGTTAATCCCCAAATTCTCTGATGAGTATATTTAGTTGTGAAATTAGCTTTTGCACAACTCTACTTTCCAGAATGTTGACATTTTAAGAAGGAAATAGATGTGCTAAGTCATCTGTTTTTGTAAACTGAAGCACATGGGTTCAATCCTTGTTCGACGTTTATGGAAGCTAGATGATATTATGGAAATGTACTTTCATTAGAACAGTGTAAAGAAAAGGTCAATTGTATTGATATGGCCACTACGACCTGTATGCTCTAGTCGGCTGGCCCTCGCTACATATTCATCGCCAGACCCACTCGCTCCAGGTCATCTTTTTAGTCTATGCTAGGTAAAGCTCCGCCTTATCTCAGCTCACTGGTCACGATAACAACCCCCACCCGTAGCACGCGCTCCAGCAGGTATATCTCACTGGTCATCCCCCAAAGCCAACACCTCCTTTGGCCGCCTTTCCTTACAGTTCTCTGCTGACAATGACTGGAACGAATTGCAAAAATCGCTGAAGCTGGAGACATATTCCCTCACTAACTTTCAGTGTTGCCAACTTAGCGACTTAGTCACTGTATTTAGCAAGTATGAATACTTGCAGACATTTTCATTTTTCTCACTTTTTGTCTCTTCCACAATGTTATTCCTCACTCCTACAGTGTCCATCACAATTACATGCACAATTATGCAAATTAGGTGATGACATCATTTAGCAACTTCTAGCGACTTTTAGGACAGCCAATAGCTACTTTCCTTACTGAGGTGTTGGCAACACTGCTAACTTTAAACATCGGCTATCTGAGCAGCTAACTGATCGCTGCAGCTGTACAAAGCCCATCTGTAAATAGCCCACCCAATCTACCTACCTAATCCCCATATTGTTTTAATTTACTTTCTGCTCTTTGCACACCAGTATTTCTACTTGCACATCATCATCTGCTCATCTATCACTCCAGTGTTAATTTGCTAAATTGTAAATACTTTGCTACAATGGCCTATTTATTGCCTTACCTCCATTTGCACGCACTGTATATAGACTTTCTTTTTTTTCTTCTATTGTGTTATTGACTGTACGCTTGTTTATTCCATCTGTAACTCTGTGTTGTTGTTTGTGTTGCGCTGCTTTGCTTTATCTTGGCCAGGTCGCAGTTGAATATGAAAACTTGTTCTCAACTGGCTTACCTGGTTAATTATAGGTGAAATTTAAAAAAATAAGAAACATTTTTTTTTCACAGAAAGGGGATGTAGCTCAGTGGTAGAGCGCATGCTTCGCATGTATGAGGTCCTGGGTTCAATCCCAGCTTCTCCATAACAATTTTTGCATTGACCCATCTCCTTCTTTCCAGAATGTTGAAATTCTCAGCAGGAAACAGAGATGTGCTGAATAATTTGCGCTTGTAATCTGAAGAACATGTGTTCAATCCCTGTTCTTACATTTATGGAACAGAAGTGGCATGGTTGCCAACTTCAATTGCATCATTTTCAAAAACTGAAGTTCATGGGTTAGATGACTGTCCATACTTGCTTGTATTTAGAATTGCTGCTATCATTTCATTGTAGTTTCAATGGAGTGGTGTATATAAAAGTACATTGTATTAATATTGCATTTTATCTGCAAATAAAATGGTATCGAAGCTCAGAGGGGGAGTGCATGCTATTTATGTATGAGGTCCTTGGTTCAATCCCAAGGTTCTCCACTGAGTTTATTTGTGTGCCAAATTCACATTACACAACTCCTACTTTCCAGAATGTTGATAAATATCTTGCAGCATAGAGTGGCATGGTGGCCAAGCGGTAAGGCGTCGGTCTTGTAAACCGAAGATCATGGGTTCAAATCCCATCTGTGCCTTACTGAAAGATACCTGGTACCAAGGAAAGGTTCTTTCATTGGATGACTTTGAAGAAAAAAAGTTTTCTCAAAATGGCAACCCTGCTATGATATAGTAAGGGGATGTGTCTCTGAGCTACTACTTGAAATGCATGCGGTCTGAAGTTAATCCCCAAATTCTCTGATGAGTATATTTAGTTGTGAAATTAGCTTTTGCACAACTCTACTTTCCAGAATGTTGACATTTTAAGAAGGAAATAGATGTGCTAAGTCATCTGTTTTTGTAAACTGAAGCACATGGGTTCAATCCTTGTTCGACGTTTATGGAAGCTAGATGATATTATGGAAATGTACTTTCATTAGAACAGTGTAAAGAAAAGGTCAATTGTATTGATATGGCCACTACGACCTGTATGCTCTAGTCGGCTGGCCCTCGCTACATATTCATCGCCAGACCGACTCGCTCCAGGTCATCTTTTTAGTCTATGCTAGGTAAAGCTCCGCCTTATCTCAGCTCACTGGTCACGATAACAACCCCACCCGTAGCACGCGCTCCAGCAGGTATATCTCACTGGTCATCCCCCAAAGCCAACACCTCCTTTGGCCGCCTTTCCTTACAGTTCTCTGCTGACAATGACTGGAACGAATTGCAAAAATCGCTGAAGCTGGAGACATATTCCCTCACTAACTTTCAGTGTTGCCAACTTAGCGACTTAGTCACTGTATTTAGCAAGTATGAATACTTGCAGACATTTTCATTTTCTCACTTTTTGTCTCTTCCACAATGTTATTCCTCACTCCTACAGTGTCCATCACAATTACATGCACAATTATGCAAATTAGGTGATGACATCATTTAGCAACTTCTAGCGACTTTTAGGACAGCCAATAGCTACTTTCCTTACTGAGGTGTTGGCAACACTGCTAACTTTAAACATTGGCTATCTGAGCAGCTAACTGATCGCTGCAGCTGTACAAAGCCCATCTGTAAATAGCCCACCCAATCTACCTATCTAATCCCCATATTGTTTTAATTTACTTTCTGCTCTTTGCACACCAGTATTTCTACTTGCACATCATCATCTGCTCATCTATCACTCCAGTGTTAATTTGCTAAATTGTAAATACTTCGCTACAATGGCCTATTTATTGCCTTACCTCCATTTGCACGCACTCTATATAGACTTTCTTTTTTTCTTCTATTGTGTTATTGACTGTACGCTTGGTTATTCCATCTGTAACTCTGTGTTGTTGTTTGTGTTGCGCAGCTTTGCTTTATCTTGGCCAGGTCGCAGTTGAAAATGAAAACTTGTTCTCAACTGGCTTAGGTGGTTAATTATAGGTGAAATTTAAAAAAAATAAGAAACATTTTTTTCTATCACAGAAAGGGGATGTAGCTCAGTGGTAGAGCGCATGCTTCGCATGTATGAGGTCCTGGGTTCAATCCCCAGCTTCTCCATAACATTTTTTGCAATGACCCATCTCCTTCTTTCCAGAATGTTGAAATTCTCAGCAGGAAACAGAGATGTGCTGAATAATTTACGCCCTTAATCTGAAGAACATGTGTTCAATCCCTGTTCTTACATTTATGGAACAGAAGTGGCATGGTTGCCAACTTCAATTGCATCATTTTCAAAAACTGAAGTTCATGGGTTAGATGACTGTCCATACTTGCTTGTATTTAGAATTTCTGCTATCATTTCATTGTAGTTTCAATGGAGTGGTGTATATAAAAAGTACATTGTATTAATATTGCATTTTATCTGCAAATAAAATGGTATCGAAGCTCAGAGGGGGAGTGCATGCTATTTATGAGGTCCTTGGTTCAATCCCAAGGTTCTCCACTGAGTTTATTTGTGTGCCAAATTCACATTACACAACTCCTACTTTCCAGAATGTTGATAAGGAAAACAGAGATGTTATCTTCACATTACACAACTGCTACTTTCCAGAATGTGGCATGGTGGCCAAGCGGTAAGGAGTTGGTCTTGTAAACCGAAGATCATGGGTTCAAATCCCATCTGTGCCTTACTGAAAGATACCTGGGACCAAGGAAAGGTTCTTTCACTGGAGGACTTTGAAGAAAAAAAACTTTCCTCAAAATGGCAACCCTGCTATGATGTAGTAAGGGGATGTGTCTCTAGAGCTAATACTTGAAATGCATGCGGTCTGAAGTTAATCCCAAATTCTCTGATGAGTATATTTAGTTGTGAAATTAGCTTTTGCACAACTCTACTTTCCAGAATGTTGACATTTTTAAGAAGGAAATAGATGTGCTAAGTCATCTGTTTTTGTAAACTGAAGCACATGGGTTCAATCCTTGTTCGACGTTTATGGAAGCTAGATGATATTATGGAAATGTACTTTCATTAGAACAGTGTAAAGAAAAGGTCAATTGTATTGATATGGCCACTACGACC
>NW_027039480.1:31918-68033 GCF_034236695.1 Oncorhynchus nerka | reverse complement strand
TCGTATCTTTACTTCCTTGTTGTCTTCCTGCTCGTCTCCTTCCTCCTCGTCTCCTTCCTCCTCATCTCCCTCCTTCCTCCTCGTCTCCTTCCTCCTCATCTCCCTCCTTCCTCCTCGTCTGTCTCCGTCTACGACTTTATAGAGAATAAAAGCTGAGCAGAGAGTGTCAAGCCAGGCATGCCATGTTGACATGTTCAGGGGTAATGATATCTCTCTGTTACGTCTTTCTGCAAGAGCAATTAAATCTCCATTAAAATATACAACACACACAAACACAACACGACCACCTTTCAACAGGCGCAACATCTGCTTGTGGTGCTTTTATGCATCAACGATTGCTGTGTCGCAGCTTAAAAAAATGTATCTGGATTTATAATTCATGGCAAGGCTGTGTGTGTGTTGTGTTCTGCCAGGCTTCGCTAATGCATTCCTTCTCACTAGCTAGTGGAAAACAGTGCTGTAAAACAAAGCGGATTGGGACAAACACATGTATGAACAAACAGACAAGAGCTGTGGCCTAACACACAACAAACACACAGGCATCAAACTGAGTCCTGTGAAGAAGTTATTTAAAGCTCAATGTTTAGTACTGGACTCCCTGTACTGTCTATTTCTGATACAACACCTGTTAAAATAAACCTGACTTCCTGTACTGTCTATTTCTGATACAACACCTGTTAAAATAAAACTGACTCCCTGTACTGTCTATTTCTGATACAACACCTGTTAAAAGAGACCTGACTTCCTGTACTGTCTATTTCTGTTACAACACCTGTTAAAAGAGACCTGACTTCCTGTACTGTCTATTTCTGATACAACACCTGTTAAAAGAGGCCTGACTCCCTGTACTGTCTATTTCTGATTCAACGCCTGTTAAAAGAGGCCTGACTCCCTGTACTGTCTATTTCTGATACAACACCTGTTAAAAGAGGCCTGACTTCCTGTACTGTCTATTTCTGATACAACACCTGTTAAAAGAGGCCTGACTTCCTGTACTGTCTATTTCTGATACAACACCTGTTAAAATAAACCTGACTTCCTGTACTGTCTATTTCTGATACAACACCTGTTAAAAGAGGCCTGACTCCCTGTACTGTCTATTTCTGATACAACACCTGTTAAAAGAGGCCTGACTCCCTGTACTGTCTATTTCTGATACAACACCTGTTAAAAGAGGCCTGACTCCCTGTACTGTCTATTTCTGATACAACACCTGTTAAAAGAGGCCTGACTCCCTGTACTGTCTATTTCTGATACAACGCCTGTTAAAAGAGGCCTGACTCCCTGTACTGTCTATTTCTGATACAACGCCTGTTAAAAGAGGCCTGACTCCCTGTACTGTCTATTTCTGATACAACACCTGTTAAAAGAGGCCTGACTTCCTGTACTGTCTATTTCTGATACAACACCTGTTAAAATAAACCTGACTTCCTGTACTTCCCATCTCTGATACAACACCTGTTAAAAGAGGCCTGACTTCCTGTACTTCCCATCTCTGATACAACACCTGTTAAAATAGGCTTGACTTCCTGTGCTTCCCATCTTTGATAAAACACCTGTTAAAAGGGGCCTGACTTCCTGTACTTCCCATCTTTGATAAAACACCTGTTAAAAGAGGCCTGACTTCCTGTACTTCCCATCTCTGATACAACACCTGTTAAAAGAGGCTTGACTTCCTGTACTTCCCATCTTTGATAAAACACCTGTTAAAAGAGGCCTGACTTCCTGTACTTCCCATCTCTGATACACCACCTGTTAAAAGAGGCCTGACTTCCTGTACTTCCCATCTTTGATACAACACCTGTTAAAAGAGGCCTGACTTCCTGTACTTCCCATCTTTGGTACAGCAGAGTGTCTACTTCCTCCCTGTAGACTGTCTCATCATTGTTGGTAATCAGGTCTACTTCCTCCCTGTAAACTGTCTCATCATTGCTGGTAATCAGGTCTACTTCCTCTCTGTAGTCTGTCTCATCATTGCTGGTAATCAGGTCTACTACTGTCAGAGTGTCTACTTCCTCTCTGTAGACTGTCTCATCATTGTTGGTAATCAGGTCTACTACTGTCAGAGTGTCTACTTCCTCTCTGTAGACTGTCTCATCATTGCTGGTAATCAGGTCTACTACTGTCAGTGTTGTCAGCTAACTTGATGATGGAGTTGTAACTGTGTGACGCCAGCCAGTCTTGAGATTACAGGGAGTACAGGAGGGGACTGAGGACATACCCTTGTGGGGCCCCTGTGCTGAGAATCAGTGTGGACGAGGTACTGTTGTCTACCTTCACCACCAAGGGGGGTGGTCCGTCAGGATGTCCAGGACCCAGTTGCATAGGGAAGAGTTGGTATTGCACACCATGGTATTGAAGGAGGAGGTGGTATTGAACACCATGGTATTGAAGGAGAAGTTGGTATTGAACACCATGGTATTGAAGGACACAGTAGCATAGGGAGAAGTTGGTATTGAACACCATGGTATTGAAGGAGGGGGTGGTATTGAACACCATGGTATTGAAGGAGGAGTTGGTATTGAACACCATGGTATTGAAGGAGGAGGTGGTATTGAACACCATGGTATTGAGGGAGGAGGTGGTATTGAACACCATGGTATTGAAGGAGGAGGTGGTATTGAACACCATGGTATTGAGGGGGGAGGTGGTATTGAACACCATGGTATTGAAGGAGGAGGTGGTATTGAACACCATGGTATTGAATGAGGAGGTGGTATTGAACACCATGGTATTGAAGGAGGAGTTGGTATTGAACACCATGGTATTGAAGGACCCAGTTGCACAGGGAGGAGGTGGTATTGAACACCATGGTATTGAGGGAGGAGTTGGTATTGAACACCATGGTATTGAAGGACCCAGTTGCATAGGGAAGAGTTGGTATTGAACACCATGGTATTGAAGGAGGAGGTGGTATTGAACACCATGGTATTGAGGGAGTAGTTGGTATTGAACACCATGGTATTGAAGGACCCAGTTGCATAGGGATGAGTTGGTATTGAACACCATGGTATTGAGGGAAGAGTTGGTATTGAACACCATGGTATTGAACACAATGGTATTGAGGGAGGAGTTGGTATTGAACACCATGGTATTGAACACAATGGTATTGAGGGAAGAGTTGGTATTGAACACCATGTTATTGAAGGAGGAGGTGGTATTGAACACCATGGTATTGAAGGCTGAGCACCATGGTATTGAGGGAGGAGGTGGTATTGAACACCATGGTATTGAAGGAGGAGGTGGTATTGAACACCATGGTATTGAAGGAGGAGGTGGTATTGAACACCATGGTATTGAGGGAGGAGGTGGTATTGAACACCATGGTATTGAAGGAGGAGTTGGTATTGAACACCATGGTATTGAATGAGGAGGTGGTATTGAACACCATGGTATTGAAGGAGGAGTTGGTATTGAATACCATGGTATTGAAGGAGGAGGTGGTATTGAACACCATGGTATTGAAGGACCCAGTTGCATAGGGATGAGTTGGTATTGAACACCATGGTATTGAATGAGGAGGTGGTATTGAACACCATGGTATTGAGGGAGGAGGTGGTATTGAACACCATGGTATTGAAGGAGGAGGTGGTATTGAACACAATGGTATTGAAGGAGGAGTTGGTATTGAACACCATGGTATTGAATGAGGAGGTGGTATTGAACACCATGGTATTGAAGGAGGAGGTGGTATTGAACACCATGGTATTGAAGGAGGAGGTGGTATTGAAAACCATGGTATTGAAGGACCCAGTTGCATAGAGAGGAGGTGGTATTGAACACTATGGTATTGAAGGAGGAGGTGGTATTGAACACCATGGTATTGAAGGAGGAGGTGGTATTGAACACCATGGTATTGAAGGAGGAGTTGGTATTCAACACCATGGTATTGAAGGAGGAGGTGGTATTGAACACCATGGTATTGAGGGAGGAGTTGGTATTGAACACCATGGTATTGAGGGAGGAGGTGGTATTGAACACCATGGTATTGAAGGCTGAACACCATGGTATTGAGGGAGGAGGTGGTATTGAACACCATGGTATTGAAGGAGGAGGTGGTATTGAACACCATGGTATTGAGGGAGGAGGTGGTATTGAACACCATGGTATTGAAGGAGGAGTTGGTATTGAACACCATGGTATTGAAGGCTGAGCACCATGGTATTGAGGGTGGAGGTGGTATTGAACACCATGGTATTGAAGGAGGAGGTGGTATTGAACACCATGGTATTGAGGGAGGAGGTGGTATTGAACACCATGGTATTGAAGGTTGAGCTGTAGTCAATGAACAGCATCTTCATGTACAGTATGCATTCATCTTGTCCAGGTGGGTGAGGGCAATGTGCAGTGCAAAGGTCAATTGTGTCGTCCGTGGATCTGTCAGGGCTCTAGATGAATTGGAGAGGGTGTGTTGTGTTGAGGAGGGAGGAGGTGATATGGAGAGGGTGGAGTGTGTTGAGGAGGGAGGAGGTCAGATGGAGAGGGTGGAGTGTGTTGAGGAGGTGAGATGGAGAGGGTGGAGTGTGTTGAGGAGGTGAGATGGAGAGGGTGGAGTGTGTCAGGGAGGGAGGAGGTGAGATGGAGAGGGTGGAATGTGTTGAGGAGGGAGGAGGTGAGATGGAGAGGGTGGAGTGTGTTGAGGAGGGAGGAGGTGAGATGGAGAGGGTGGAGTGTGTTGAGGAGGGAGGAGGTCAGATGGAGAGGGTGGAGTGTGTTGAGGAGGTGAGATGGAGAGGGTGGAGTGTGTTGAGGAGGGAGGAGGTGAGATGGAGAGGGTGGATTGTGTTGAGGAGGGAGGAGGTCAGATGGAGTGGATGGAGTGTGTTGAGGAGGTGAGATGGAGAGGGTAGAGTGTGTTGAGGAGGGAGGAGGTGAGATGGAGAGGGTGGAGTGTGTTGAGGAGGGAGGAGGTGAGATGGAGAGGGTAGAGTGTGTCGGGAGGGAGTAGGTGAGATGGAGAGGGTAGAGTGTGTCGGGAGGGAGGGAGGAAGTGAGATGGAGAGGGTGGAGTGTGTTGAGGAGGGAGGAGGTGAGATGGAGAGGGTGGAGTGTGTTGAGGAGGGAGGAGGTGATATGGAGAGGGTGGAGTGTGTTGAGGAGGGAGGAGGTGAGATGGAGAGGGTAGACTGTGTCGGGAGGGAGGAGGTGAGATGGAGAGGGTGGAGTGTGTTGAGGAGGGAGGAGGTGAGATGGAGAGGATGGAGTGTGTTGAGGAGGTGAGATGGAGAGGGTAGAGTGTGTTGAGGAGGGAGGAGGTGAGATGGAGAGGGTGGAGTGTGTTGAGGAGGGAGGAGGTGAGATGGAGAGGGTAGAGTGTGTCGGGAGGGAGTAGGTGAGATGGAGAGGGTAGAGTGTGTCGGGAGGGAGGGAGGAAGTGAGATGGAGAGGGTGGAGTGTGTTGAGGAGGGAGGAGGTGAGATGGAGAGGGTGGAGTGTGTTGAGGAGGGAGGAGGTGATATGGAGAGGGTGGAGTGTGTTGAGGAGGGAGGAGGTGAGATGGAGAGGGTAGACTGTGTCGGGAGGGAGGAGGTGAGATGGAGAGGGTGGAGTGTGTTGAGGAGGGAGGAGGTGAGATGGAGAGGGTAGACTGTGTCGGGAGGGAGGAGGTGAGATGGAGAGGGTGGAGTGTGTTGAGGAGGGAGGAGGTGAGATGGAGAGGGTGGAGTGTGTTGAGGAGGGAGGAGGTGAGATGGAGAGGGTAGAGTGTGTCGGGAGGGAGGAGGTGAGATGGAGAGGGTAGAGTGTGTCGGGAGGGAGGAAGTGAGATGGAGAGGGTGGAGTGTGTTGAGGAGGTGAGATGGAGAGGGTAGAGTGTGTTGAGGAGGGAGGAGGTGAGATGGAGAGGGTGGAGTGTGTTGAGGAGGGAGGAGGTGAGATGGAGAGGGTGGAGTGTTGAGGAGGTGCGATGGAGAGGGTGGAGTGTGTCAGGAGGGAGGAGGTGAGATGGAGAGGGTGGAATGTGTTGAGGAGGGAGGAGGTGAGATGGAGAGGGTGGAGTGTGTTGAGGAGGGAGGAGGTCAGATGGAGAGGGTGGAGTGTGTTGAGGAGGTGAGATGGAGAGGGTGGAGTGTGTTGAGGAGGGAGGAGGTGAGATGGAGAGGGTGGATTGTGTTGAGGAGGGAGGAGGTCAGATGGAGTGGGTGGAGTGTGTTGAGGAGGGAGGAGGTGAGATGGAGAGGGTAGAGTGTGTCGGGAGGGAGGAGGTGAGATGGAGAGGGTGGAGTGTGTTGAGGAGGTGAGATGGAGAGGGTAGAGTGTGTTGAGGAGGGAGGAGGTGAGATGGAGAGGGTGGAGTGTGTTGAGGAGGGAGGAGGTGAGATGGAGAGGGTAGAGTGTGTTGAGGAGGGAGGAGGTGAGATGGAGAGGGTGGAGTGTGTTGAGGAGGGAGGAGGTGAGATGGAGAGGGTGGAGTGTGTTGAGGAGGGAGGAGGTGAGATGGAGAGGGTGGAGTGTGTTGAGGAGGGAGGAGGTGATATGTAGAGGGTGGAGTGTGTTGAGGAGGGAGGAGGTGAGATGGAGAGGGTAGACTGTGTCGGGAGGGAGGAGGTGAGATGGAGAGGATGGAGTGTGTTGAGGAGGGAGGAGGTGATATGGAGAGGGTGGAGTGTGTTGAGGAGGGAGGAGGTGAGATGGAGAGGGTAGAGTGTGTCGGGAGGGAGGAGGTGAGATGGAGAGGGTAGAGTGTGTCGGGAGGGAGGAGGTGAGATGGAGAGGGTGGAGTCTGTTGAGGAGGGAGGAGGTGAGATGGAGAGGGTAGAGTGTGTTGAGGAGGGAGGAGGTGAGATGGAGAGGGTAGATTGTGTTGAGGAGGGAGGAGGTGAGATGGAGAGGGTGGAGTGTGTTGAGGAGGGAGGAGGTGAGATGGAGAGGGTGGAGTCTGTTGAGGAGGGAGGAGGTGAGATGGAGAGGGTAGAGTGTGTTGAGGAGGGAGGAGGTGAGATGGAGAGGGTAGATTGTGTTGAGGAGGGAGGAGGTGAGATGGAGAGGGTGGAGTGTGTTGAGGAGGGAGGAGGTGAGATGGAGAGGGTGGAGTGTGTTGAGGAGGGAGGAGGTGAGATGGAGAGGGTAGACTGTGTCGGGAGGGAGGAGGTGAGATGGAGAGGGTGGAGTGTGTTGAGGAGGGAGGAGGTGATATGGAGAGGGTGGAGTGTGTTGAGGAGGGAGGAGGTGAGATGGAGAGGGTAGAGTGTGTCGGGAGGGAGGAGGTGAAATGGAGAGGGTAGAGTGTGTCGGGAGGGAGGAGTGAGATGGAGAGGGTGGAGTGTGTTGAGGAGGGAGGAGGTGAGATGGAGAGGGTGGAGTGTGTTGAGGAGGTGAGATGGAGAGGGTGGAGTGTGTTGAGGAGGGAGGAGGTGATATGGAGAGGGTGGAGTGTGTTGAGGAGGGAGGAGGTGAGATGGAGAGGGTAGACTGTGTCGGGAGGGAGGAGGTGAGATGGAGAGGATGGAGTGTGTTGAGGAGGGAGGAGGTGATATGGAGAGGGTGGAGTGTGTTGAGGAGGGAGGAGGTGAGATGGAGAGGGTAGAGTGTGTCGGAGGGAGGAGGTGAGATGGAGAGGGTAGAGTGTGTCGGGAGGGAGGAGGTGAGATGGAGAGGGTGGAGTCTGTTGAGGAGGGAGGAGATGAGATGGAGAGGGTAGAGTGTGTTGAGGAGGGAGGAGGTGAGATGGAGAGGGTAGAGTGTGTTGAGGAGGGAGGAGGTGAGATGGAGAGGGTGGAGTGTGTTGAGGAGGGAGGAGGTGAGATGGAGAGGGTAGACTGTGTCGGGAGGGAGGAGGTGAGATCGAGAGGGTGGAGTGTGTTGAGGAGGGGGGAGGTGAGATGGAGAGGGTAGACTGTGTCGGGAGGGAGGAGGTGAGATGGAGAGGGTGGAGTGTGTTGAGGAGGGAGGAGGTGAGATGGAGAGGGTGGAGTGTGTTGAGGAGGGAGGAGGTGAGATGGAGAGGGTAGAGTGTGTCGGGAGGGAGGAGGTGAGATGGAGAGGGTAGAGTGTGTCGGGAGGGAGGAAGTGAGATGGTGAGGGTGGAGTGTGTTGAGGAGGGAGGAGGTGAGATGGAGAGGGTAGAGTGTGTTGAGGAGGGAGGAGGTGAGATGGAGAGGGTGGAGTGTGTTGAGGAGGGAGGAGGTGAGATGGAGAGGGTGGAGTGTGTTGAGGAGGTGAGATGGAGAGGGTATAGTGTGTTGAGGAGGGAGGAGGTGAGATGAAGAGGGTGGAGTGTGTTGAGGAGGGAGGAGGTGAGATGGAGAGGGTGGAGTATGTTGAGGAGGGAGGAGGTGAGATGGAGAGGGTGGAGTGTGTTGAGGAGGGAGGAGGTGAGATGGAGAGGGTGGAGTATGTTGAGGAGGGAGGAGGTGAGATGGAGAGGGTGGAGTGTGTTGAGGAGGGAGGAGGTGAGATGGAGAGGGTGGAGTGTGTGGAGGAGGGAGGAGGTGAGATGGAGAGGGTGGAGTGTGTTGAGGAGGGAGGAGGTGAGATGGAGAGGGTGGAGTGTGTTGAGGAGGGAGGAGGTGAGATGGAGAGGGTAGACTGTGTCGGGAGGGAGGAGGTGAGATGGAGAGGGTGGAGTGTGTTGAGGAGGGAGGAGGTGATATGGAGAGGGTGGAGTGTGTTGAGGAGGGAGGAGGTGAGATGGAGAGGGTGGAGTGTGTTGAGGAGGGAGGAGGTGAGATGGAGAGGGTGGAGTGTGTTGAGGAGGGAGGAGGAGGAGATGGAGAGGGTAGACTGTGTCGGGAGGGAGGAGGTGAGATGGAGAGGGTGGAGTGTGTTGAGGAGGGAGGAGGTGAGATGGAGAGGGTAGAGTGTGTCGGGAGGGAGGAGGTGAGATGGAGAGGGTGGAGTGTGTTGAGGAGGGAGGAGGTGAGATGGAGAGGGTAGAGTGTGTTGAGGAGGTGAGATGGAGAGGGTAGAGTGTGTTGAGGAGGGAGGAGGTGAGATGGAGAGGGTAGACTGTGTCGGGAGGAGGAAGTGAGATGGAGAGGGTGGAGTGTGTTGAGGAGGGAGGAGGTGAGATGGAGAGGGTGGAGTGTGTTGAGGAGGGAGGAGGTGAGATGGAGAGGGTAGAGTGTGTCGGGAGGGAGGAGGTGAGATCGAGAGGGTGGAGTGTGTTGAGGAGGGGGAGGTGAGATGGAGAGGGTAGACTGTGTCGGGAGGGAGGAGGTGAGATGGAGAGGGTGGAGTGTGTTGAGGAGGGAGGAGGTGAGATGGAGAGGGTGGAGTGTGTTGAGGAGGGAGGAGGTGAGATGGAGAGGGTAGAGTGTGTCGGAGGGGAGGAGGTGAGATGGAGAGGGTAGAGTGTGTTGGAGGGGGAGGAGGTGAGATGGTGAGGGTGGAGTGTGTTGAGGAGGGAGGAGGTGAGATGGAGAGGGTAGAGTGTGTTGAGGAGGGAGGAGGTGAGATGGAGAGGGTGGAGTGTGTTGAGGAGGGAGGAGGTGAGATGGAGAGGGTGGAGTGTGTTGAGGAGGTGAGATGGAGAGGGTATAGTGTGTTGAGGAGGGAGGAGGTGAGATGAAGAGGGTGGAGTGTGTTGAGGAGGGAGGAGGTGAGATGGAGAGGGTGGAGTATGTTGAGGAGGAGGAGGTGAGATGGAGAGGGTGGAGTGTGTTGAGGAGGGAGGAGGTGAGATGGAGAGGGTGGAGTGTGTGGAGGAGGGAGGAGGTGAGATGGAGAGGGTGGAGTGTGTTGAGGAGGGAGGAGGTGAGATGGAGAGGGTGGAGTGTGTTGAGGAGGGAGGAGGTGAGATGGAGAGGGTAGACTGTGTCGGGAGGGAGGAGGTGAGATGGAGAGGGTGGAGTGTGTTGAGGAGGGAGGAGGTGATATGGAGAGGGTGGAGTGTGTTGAGGAGGGAGGAGGTGAGATGGAGAGGGTGGAGTGTGTTGAGGAGGGAGGAGGTGAGATGGAGAGGGTGGAGTGTGTTGAGGAGGGAGGAGGTGAGATGGAGAGGGTAGACTGTGTCGGGAGGAGGAGGTGAGATGGAGAGGGTGGAGTGTGTTGAGGAGGGAGGAGGTGAGATGGAGAGGGTAGAGTGTGTCGGGAGGGAGGAGGTGAGATGGAGAGGGTGGAGTGTGTTGAGGAGGAGGAGGTGAGATGGAGAGGGTAGAGTGTGTTGAGGAGGTGAGATGGAGAGGGTAGAGTGTGTTGAGGAGGGAGGAGGTGAGATGGAGAGGGTAGACTGTGTCGGGAGGGAGGAAGTGAGATGGAGAGGGTGGAGTGTGTTGAGGAGGGAGGAGGTGAGATGGAGAGGGTGGAGTGTGTGAGGAGGGAGGAGGTGAGATGGAGAGGGTAGAGTGTGTCGGGAGGGAGGAGGTGAGATGGAGAGGGTAGAGTGTGTTGGGAGGGAGGAGGTGAGATGGAGAGGTGGAGTGTGTTGAGGAGGGAGGAGGTGAGATGGAGAGGGTAGAGTGTGTTGAGGAGGGAGGAGGTGAGATGGAGAGGGTGGAGTGTGTTGAGGAGGAGGTGGTGAGATGGAGAGGGTAGAGTGTGTTGAGGAGGGAGGAGATGAGATGGAGAGGGTGGAGTGTGTTGAGGAGGGAGGAGGTGAGATGGAGAGGGTAGACTGTGTCGGGAGGGAGGAGGTGAGATGGAGAGGGTGGAGTGTGTTGAGGAGGGAGGAGGTGAGATGGAGAGGGTGGAGTGTGTTGAGGAGGGAGGAGGTGAGATGGAGAGGGTAGAGTGTGTCGGGAGGGAGGAGGTGAGATGGAGAGGGTAGAGTGTGTCGGGAGGAGAGAAGTGAGATGGAGAGGGTGGAGTGTGTTGAGGAGGGAGGAGGTGAGATGGAGAGGGTAGAGTGTGTTGAGGAGGGAGGAGGTGAGATGGAGAGGGTGGAGTGTGTTGAGGAGGGAGGAGGTGAGATGGAGAGGGTAGAGTGTGTTGAGGAGGGAGGAGGTGAGATGGAGAGGGTAGACTGTGTCGGGAGGGAGGAGGTGAGATGGAGAGGGTGGAGTGTGTTGAGGAGGGAGGAGGTGAGATGGAGAGGGTGGAGTGTGTTGAGGAGGGAGGAGGTGAGATGGAGAGGGTAGAGTGTGTCGGGAGGGAGGAGGTGAGATGGAGAGGGTAGAGTGGTCGGGAGGGAGGAAGTGAGATGGTGAGGGTGGAGTGTGTTGAGGAGGGAGGAGGAGATGGAGAGGGTAGAGTGTGTTGAGGAGGGAGGAGGTGAGATGGAGAGGGTGGAGTGTGTTGAGGAGGGAGGAGGTGAGATGGAGAGGGTGGAGTGTGTTGAGGAGGGAGGAGGTGAGATGGAGAGGGTATAGTGTGTTGAGGAGGGAGGAGGTGAGATGAAGAGGGTGGAGTGTGTTGAGGAGGGAGGAGGTGAGATGGAGAGGGTAGAGTGTGTTTAGGAGGGAGGAGGTGAGATGGAGAGGGTGGAGTGTGTTGAGGAGGGAGAAGGTGATATGGAGAGGGTGGAGTGTGTTGAGGAGGGAGGAGGTGAGATGGAGAGGGTGGAGTATGTTGAGGAGGGAGGAGGTGAGATGGAGAGGGTGGAGTGTGTTGAGGAGGGAGGAGGTGAGATGGAGAGGGTGGAGTGTGGAGGAGGGAGGAGGTGAGATGGAGAGGGTGGAGTGTGTTGAGGAGGGAGGAGGTGAGATGGAGAGGGTGGAGTGTGTTGAGGAGGGAGGAGGTGAGATGGAGAGGGTAGACTGTGTCGGGAGGGAGTTGGGTGAGATGGAGAGGGTGGAGTGTGTTGAGGAGGAGAGGAGGTGATATGGAGAGGGTGGAGTGTGTTGAGGAGGGAGGAGGTGAGATGGAGAGGGTGGAGTGTGTCGGGAGGGAGGAGGTGAGATGGAGAGGGTAGAGTGTGTCGGGAGGGAGGAGGTGAGATGGAGAGGGTGGAGTGTGTTGAGGAGGAGGAGGTGAGATGGAGAGGGTAGAGTGTGTTGAGGAGGGAGGAGGTGAGATGGAGAGGGTGGAGTGTGTTGAGGAGGGAGGAGGTGAGATGGAGAGGGTAGAGTGTGTCGGGAGGGAGGAGGTGAGATGGAGAGGGTGGAGTGTGTTGAGGAGGGAGGAGGTGAGATGGAGAGGGTAGAGTGTGTTGAGGAGGGAGGAGGTGAGATGGAGAGGGTGGAGTGTGTTGAGGAGGGAGGAGGTGAGATGGAGAGGGTAGAGTGTGTTGAGGAGGGAGGAGGTGAGATGGAGAGGGTGGAGTGTGTTGAGGAGGGAGGAGGTGAGATGGAGAGGGTGACTGTGTCGGAGGAGGAGGTGAGATGGAGAGGTGGAGTGTGTTGAGGAGGGAGGAGGTGAGATGGAGAGGGTGGAGTGTGTTGAGGAGGGAGGAGGTGAGATGGAGAGGGTAGAGTGTGTCGGGAGGGAGGAGGTGAGATGGAGAGGGTAGAGTGTGTCGGGAGGGAGGAAGTGAGATGGAGAGGGTGGAGTGTGTTGAGGAGGGAGGAGGTGAGATGGAGAGGGTAGAGTGTGTTGAGGAGGGAGGAGGTGAGATGGAGAGGGTGGAGTGTGTTGAGGAGGTGAGATGGAGAGGGTAGAGTGTGTTGAGGAGGGAGGAGGTGAGATGGAGAGGGTATAGTGTGTTGAGAGAGGGAGGAGGTGAGATGAAGAGGGTGGAGTGTGTTGAGGAGGAGGAGGTGAGATGGAGAGGGTAGAGTGTGTTTAGGAGGGAGGAGGTGAGATGGAGAGGGTGGAGTGTGTTGAGGAGGGAGAAGGTGATATGGAGAGGGTGGAGTGTGTTGAGGAGGGAGGAGGTGAGATGGAGAGGGTGGAGTATGTTGAGGAGGGAGGAGGTGAGATGGAGAGGGTGGAGTGTGTTGAGGAGGGAGGAGGTGAGATGGAGAGGGTGGAGTGTGTGGAGGAGGGATGAGGTGAGATGGAGAGGGTGGAGTGTGTTGAGGAGGGAGGAGGTGAGATGGAGAGGGTGGAGTGTGTTGAGGAGGGAGGAGGTGAGATGGAGAGGGTGGAGTGTGTTGAGGAGGGAGGAGGTGAGATGGAGAGGGTGGAGTCTGTTGAGGAGGGAGGAGGTGAGATGGAGAGGGTAGAGTGTGTTGAGGAGGGAGGAGGTGAGATGGAGAGGGTAGAGTGTGTTGAGGAGGGAGGAGGTGAGATGGAGAGGGTGGAGTGTGTTGAGGAGGTGAGATGGAGAGGGTAGACTGTGTCGGGAGGGAGGAGGTGAGATGGAGAGGGTGGAGTGTGTTGAGGAGGGAGGAGGTGAGATGGAGAGGGTAGAGTGTGTTGAGGTGAGATGGAGAGGGTGGAGTGTGTTGAGGAGGTGAGATGGAGAGGGTAGAGTGTGTCGGGAGGGAGGAAGTGAGATGGAGAGGGTGGAGTGTGTTGAGGAGGGAGGAGGTGAGATGGAGAGGGTGGAGTGTGTTGAGGAGGGAGGAGGTGAGATGGAGAGGGTAGAGTGTGTTGAGGAGGGAGGAGGTGAGATGGAGAGGGTAGACTGTGTCGGGAGGGAGGAGGTGAGATGGAGAGGGTGGAGTGTGTTGAGGAGGGAGGAGGTGAGATGGAGAGGGTGGAGTGTGTTGAGGAGGGAGGAGGTGAGATGGAGAGGGTAGAGTGTGTCGGGAGGGAGGAGGTGAGATGGAGAGGGTAGAGTGTGTGTCGGGAGGGAGGAAGTGAGATGGTGAGGGTGGGAGTGTGTTGAGGAGGGAGGAGGTGAGATGGAGAGGGTAGAGTGTGTTGAGGAGGGAGGAGGTGAGATGGAGAGGGTGGAGTGTGTTGAGGAGGGAGGAGGTGAGATGGAGAGGGTATAGTGTGTTGAGGAGGGAGGAGGTGAGATGAAGAGGGTGGAGTGTGTTGAGGAGGGAGGAGGTGAGATGGAGAGGGTAGAGTGTGTTTAGGAGGGAGGAGGTGAGATGGAGAGGGTGGAGTGTGTTGAGGGAGGGAGAAGGTGATATGGAGAGGGTGGAGTGTGTTGAGGAGGGAGGAGGTGAGATGGAGAGGGTGGAGTATGTTGAGGAGGGAGGAGGTGAGATGGAGAGGGTGGAGTGTGTTGAGGAGGGAGGAGGTGAGATGGAGAGGGTGGAGTGTGTTGAGGAGGAGGAGGTGAGATGGAGAGGGTGGAGTGTGTTGAGGAGGGAGGAGGTGAGATGGAGAGGGTGGAGTCTGTTGAGGAGGGAGGAGGTGAGATGGAGAGGGTAGAGTGTGTTGAGGAGGGAGGAGGTGAGATGGAGAGGGTAGATTGTGTTGAGGAGGGAGGAGGTGAGATGGAGAGGGTGGAGTGTGTTGAGGAGGTGAGATGGAGAGGGTAGACTGTGTCGGGAGGGAGGAGGTGAGATGGAGAGGGTGGAGTGTGTTGAGGAGGGAGGAGGTGAGATGGAGAGGGTGGAGTGTGTTGAGGAGGGAGGAGGTGAGATGGAGAGGGTAGAGTGTGTCGGGAGGGAGGAGGTGAGATGGAGAGGGTAGAGTGTGGGGAGGGAGGAAGTGAGATGGAGAGGGTGGAGTGTGTTGAGGAGGGAGGAGGTGAGATGGAGAGGGTGGAGTGTGTTGAGGAGGGAGGAGGTGAGATGGAGAGGGTAGAGTGTGTTGAGGAGGGAGGAGGTGAGATGGAGAGGGTAGACTGTGTCGG
Source organism: Oncorhynchus nerka (assembly GCF_034236695.1). Lineage (NCBI taxonomy): Eukaryota > Metazoa > Chordata > Actinopteri > Salmoniformes > Salmonidae > Oncorhynchus > Oncorhynchus nerka. Next base: position 53,521 of record NW_027039480.1, on the reverse strand, counting down.
GAGGGAGGAGGTGAGATGGAGAGGGTGGAGTGTGTTGAGGAGGGAGGAGGTGAGATGGAGAGGTGGAGTGTGTTGAGGAGGGAGGAGGTGAGATGGAGAGGGTAGAGTGTGTCGGGAGGGAGGAGGTGAGATGGAGAGGGTAGAGTGTGTCGGGAGGAGGAAGTGAGATGGTGAGGGTGGAGTTTGTTGAGGAGGGAGGAGGTGAGATGGAGAGGGTAGAGTGTGTTGAGGAGGGAGGAGGTGAGATGGAGAGGGTGGAGTGTGTTGAGGAGGGAGGAGGTGAGATGGAGAGGGTGGAGTGTGTTGAGGAGGGAGGAGGTGAGATGGAGAGGGTATAGTGTGTTGAGGAGGGAGGAGGTGAGATGAAGAGGGTGGAGTGTGTTGAGGAGGGAGGAGGTGAGATGGAGAGGGTGGAGTCTGTTGAGGAGGGAGGAGGTGAGATGGAGAGGGTAGAGTGTGTTGAGGAGGGAGGAGGTGAGATGGAGAGGGTAGATTGTGTTGAGGAGGGAGGAGGTGAGATGGAGAGGGTGGAGTGTGTTGAGGAGGTGAGATGGAGAGGGTAGACTGTGTCGGGAGGGAGGAGGTGAGATGGAGAGGGTGGAGTGTGTTGAGGAGGGAGGAGGTGAGATGGAGAGGGTGGAGTGTGTTGAGGAGGGAGGAGGTGAGATGGAGAGGGTGGAGTGTGTTGGGGAGGGAGGAGGTGAGATGGAGAGGGTATAGTGTGTTGAGGAGGGGGAGGAGGTGAGATGGAGAGGGTAGAGTGTGTTGAGGAGGGAGGAGGTGAGATGGAGAGGGTGGAGTGTGTTGAGGAGGGAGGAGGTGAGATGGAGAGGGTGGAGTGTGTTGAGGAGGGAGGAGGTGAGATGGAGAGGGTAGAGTGTGTCGGGAGGGAGGAGGTGAGATGGAGAGGGTAGAGTGTGTCGGGAGGGAGGAAGTGAGATGGAGAGGGTGGAGTGTGTTGAGGAGGGAGGAGGAGATGGAGAGGGTGGAGTGTGTTGAGGAGGGAGGAGGTGAGATGGAGAGGGTAGAGTGTGTTGAGGAGGGAGGAGGTGAGATGGAGAGGGTAGACTGTGTCGGGAGGGAGGAGGTGAGATGGAGAGGGTGGAGTGTGTTGAGGAGGGAGGAGGTGAGATGGAGAGGGTGGAGTGTGTTGAGGAGGGAGGAGGTGAGATGGAGAGGGTAGAGTGTGTCGGGAGGGAGGAGGTGAGATGGAGAGGGTAGAGTGTGTCGGGAGGAGGAAGTGAGATGGTGAGGGGGTGAGTGTGTTGAGGAGGGAGGAGGTGAGATGGAGAGGGTAGAGTGTGTTGAGGAGGGAGGAGGTGAGATGGAGAGGGTGGAGTGTGTTGAGGAGGGAGGAGGTGAGATGGAGAGGGTATAGTGTGTTGAGGAGGGAGGAGGTGAGATGAAGAGGGTGGAGTGTGTTGAGGAGGGAGGAGGTGAGATGGAGAGGGTAGAGTGTGTTTAGGAGGGAGGAGGTGAGATGGAGAGGGTGGAGTGTGTTGAGGAGGGAGAAGGTGATATGGAGAGGGTGGAGTGTGTTGAGGAGGAGGAGGTGAGATGGAGAGGGTGGAGTATGTTGAGGAGGGAGGAGGTGAGATGGAGAGGGTGGAGTGTGTTGAGGAGGGAGGAGGTGAGATGGAGAGGGTGGAGTGTGTGGAGGAGGGATGAGGTGAGATGGAGAGGGTGGAGTGTGTTGAGGAGGGAGGAGGTGAGATGGAGAGGGTGGAGTGTGTTGAGGAGGGAGGAGGTGAGATGGAGAGGGTGGAGTGTGTTGAGGAGGGAGGAGATGAGATGGAGAGGGTGGAGTCTGTTGAGGAGGAGGAGGTGAGATGGAGAGGGTAGAGTGTGTTGAGGAGGGAGGAGGTGAGATGGAGAGGGTAGATTGTGTTGAGGAGGGAGGAGGTGAGATGGAGAGGGTGGAGTGTGTTGAGGAGGTGAGATGGAGAGGGTAGACTGTGTCGGGAGGGAGGAGGTGAGATGGAGAGGGTGGAGTGTGTTGAGGAGGGAGGAGGTGAGATGGAGAGGGTGGAGTGTGTTGAGGAGGGAGGAGGTGAGATGGAGAGGGTAGAGTGTGTCGGGAGGGAGGAGGTGAGATGGAGAGGGTAGAGTGTGTCGGGAGGAGGAAGTGAGATGGAGAGGGTGGAGTGTGTTGAGGAGGGAGGAGGTGAGATGGAGAGGGGGGAGTGTGTTGAGGAGGGAGGAGGTGAGATGGAGAGGGTAGAGTGTGTTGAGGAGGGAGGAGGTGAGATGGAGAGGGTAGACTGTGTCGGGAGGGAGGAGGTGAGATGGAGAGGGTGGAGTGTGTTGAGGAGGGAGGAGGTGAGATGGAGAGGGTGAGTGTGTTGAGGAGGAGGAGGTGAGATGGAGAGGGTAGAGTGTGTTGAGAGGGAGGAGGTGAGATGGAGAGGGTGGAGTGTGTTGAGGAGGGAGGAGGTGAGATGGAGAGGGTGGAGTGTGTTGAGGAGGGAGGAGGTGAGATGGAGAGGGTGGAGTGTGTTGAGGAGGGAGGAGGTGAGATGAAGAGGGTGGAGTGTGTTGAGGAGGGAGGAGGTGAGATGGAGAGGGTAGAGTGTGTTTAGGAGGGAGGAGGTGAGATGGAGAGGGTGGAGTGTGTTGAGGAGGGAGAAGGTGATATGGAGAGGGTGGAGTGTGTTGAGGAGGGAGGAGGTGAGATGGAGAGGGTGGAGTATGTTGAGGAGGGAGGAGGTGAGATGGAGAGGGTGGAGTGTGTTGAGGAGGGAGGAGGTGAGATGGAGAGGGTGGAGGTGGAGGAGGAGAGGTGAGATGGAGAGGGTGGAGTGTGTTGGAGGAGGAGGAGGGAGAGGGAGATGGAGAGGGTAGAGTGTGTCGGAGGGAGGAGGTGAGATGGAGAGGGTGGAGTGTGTTGAGGAGGGAGGAGGTGAGATGCAGAGGGTGGAGTGTGTTGAGGAGGGAGGAGGTGAGATGGAGAGGGTGGAGTGTGTTGAGGAGGGAGGAGGTGAGATGGAGAGGGTGGAGTGTGTTGAGGAGGGAGGAGGTGAGATGGAGAGGGTAGACTGTGTCGGGAGGGAGGAGGTGAGATGGAGAGGGTGGAGTGTGTTGAGGAGGGAGGAGGTGAGATGGAGAGGGTGGAGTGTGTTGAGGAGGGAGGAGGTGAGATGGAGAGGGTAGAGTGTGTCGGGAGGGAGGAGGTGAGATGGAGAGGGTGGAGTGTGTTGAGGAGGGAGGAGGTGAGATGGAGAGGGTAGAGTGTGTTGAGGAGGGAGGAGGTGAGATGGAGAGGGTGAGGTGTTGAGGAGGGAGGAGGTGAGATGGAGAGGGTAGACTGTGTCGGAGAGGAGGAGGTGAGATGGAGAGGGTGGAGTGTGTTGAGGAGGGAGGAGGTGAGATGGAGAGGGTGGAGTGTGTTGAGGAGGGAGGAGGTGAGATGGAGAGGGTAGAGTGTGTCGGGGAGGGAGGAGGTGAGATGGAGAGGGTAGAGTGTGTTGAGGAGGGAGGAGGTGAGATGGAGAGGGTGGAGTGTGTTGAGGAGGGAGGAGGTGAGATGGAGAGGGTGGAGTGTGTTGAGAAGGGAGAGGTGAGATGGAGAGGGTGGAGGTGTTGAGGAGGGAGGAGGTGAGATGGAGAGGGTGGAGTGTGTTGAGGAGGGAGGAGGTGAGATGGAGAGGGTATAGTGTGTTGAGGAGGGAGGATGTGAGATGGAGAGGGTGGAGTGTGTTGGGGAGGGAGGAGGTGAGATGGAGAGGGTATAGTGTGTTGAGGAGGGAGGAGGTGAGATGGAGAGGGTAGAGTGTGTTGAGGAGGGAGGAGGTGAGATGGAGAGGTGGAGATGTTGAGGAGGGAGGAGGTGAGATGGAGAGGGTAGAGTGTGTTGAGGAGGGAGGAGGTGAGATGGAGAGGTGGAGTGTGTTGAGGAGGGAGGAGGTGAGATGGAGAGGGTGGAGTGTGTTGAGGAGGGAGGAGGTGAGATTGAGAGGGTGGAGTGTGTTGAGGAGGGAGGAGGTGACATGGAGAGGGTGGAGGTGTTGAGGAGGTGAGCTGGAGAGGGTGTGAGTGTGGAGGAGGGAGGAGGTGAGATGGAGAGGGTGGAGTGTGTTGAGGAGGGAGGAGGTGAGATGGAGAGGGTGGAGTGTGTTGGGGAGGGAGGAGGTGAGATGGAGAGGGTGGAGTGTGTTGAGGAGGGAGGAGGTGATATGGAGAGGGTGGAGTGTGTGAGGAGGTGAGATGGAGAGGGTGGAGTGTGTGGAGGAGGGAGGAGGTGAGATGGAGAGGGTGGAGTGTGTTGAGGAGGGAGGAGGTGAGATGGAGAGGGTGGAGTGTGTTGAGGAGGGAGGAGGTGACATGGAGAGGGTGGAGTGTGTTGAGGAGGGAGGAGGTGACATGGAGAGGGTGGAGTGTGTTGAGGAGGGAGGAGGTGACATGGAGAGGGTGGAGTTTGTTGAGGAGGTGAGATGGAGAGGGTGGAGTGTGTTGATAGGGAGGAGGTGACATGGAGAGGGTGGAGTGTGTTGAGGAGGGAGGAGGTGAGATGGAGAGGGTGGAGTGTGTTGAGGAGGGAGGAGGTGAGATGGAGAGGGTGGAGTGTGTTGAGGAGGGAGGGCGGAGGTGAGATGGAGAGTGGAGGGTGTTGAGGAGGGAGGAGGTCAGATGGAGGGGGTGGGGTGTGTTGAGGAGGGAGGAGGTGAGATGGAGAGGGTGGGGTGTGTTGAGGAGGGAGGAGGTCAGATGGAGAGGGTGGATTGTGTTGAGGAGGAGGAGGTGACATGGAGAGGTTGGAGTGTGTTGAGGAGGGAGGAGGTGACATGGAGAGGGTGGAGTGTGTTGAGGAGGGAGGAGGTGAGATGGAGAGGGTGGGGTGTGTTGAGGAGGAGGAGGTGACATGGAGAGGGTGGAGTGTGTTGAGGAGGTGAGATGGAGAGGGTGGAGTGTGTTGAGGAGGGAGGAGGTGAGATATGGAGAGGGTGGAGTGTGTTGAGGAGGGAGGAGGTGAGATGGAGAGGGTGGGGTGTGTTGAGGAGGGAGGAGGTGACATGGAGAGGGTGGAGAGGAGGTGATATGGAGAGGGTGGAGTGTGTTGAGGAGGGAGGAGGTGATATGGAGAGGGTGGAGTGTGTTGAGGAGGAGGAGGTGATATGGAGAGGGTGGAGTGTGTGTGAGGAGGGAGGAGGTGACAGGGAGAGGGTGGAGTGTGTAGGGGAGGGAGGAGGTGAGATGGAGAGGGTGGAGTGTGTTGAGGAGGGAGAGGTGAGATGGAGAGGGTGGAGTTTGTTGAGGAGGTGATATGGAGAGGGTGGAGTGTGTTGGGAGGAGGTGGTGATATGGAGAGGGTGGAGTGTGTTGGGGAGGGAGGAGGTGACATGGAGAGGGTGGAGTGTGTTGAGGAGGGAGGAGGTCAGATGGAGAGGGTGGAGTGTGTTGAGGAGGGAGGAGGTCAGATGGAGAGGGTGGAGTGTGTTGAGGAGGGAGGAGGTGAGATGGAGAGGGTGGAGTGTGTTGAGGAGGGAGGAGGTGAGATGGAGAGGGTGGAGTGTGTTGAGGAGGGAGGGAGGAGGTGAGATGGAGAGGGTAGAGTGTGTTGAGGAGGTGAGATGGAGAGGGTGGAGTGTGTAGAGGAGGGAGGAGGTGAGATGGAGAGGGTAGAGTGTGTTGAGGAGGGAGGAGGTGAGATGGAGAGGGTGGAGTGTGTTGAGGAGGTGAGATGGAGAGGGTGGAGTGTGTGGAGGAGGGAGGAGGTGAGATGGAGAGGGTGGAGTGTGTTGAGGAGGGAGGAGGTGAGATGGTCTTTTACTAGTCTTTCAAAGCACTTCATAATTCCTACCAATATGACTCATGATAATCATTTTTTAAATGTTTATCTGGTCTTTTCTATCCCCTAACGCTGGAATCTGTATCTGCTTCATCTATTTTGGGACTTCTAAATGATAAATACGCATTGATTCTTAAAGAATATAACTTAGAAATTAATGAATATAACTTAGAAATTAATGATATGTGCCCATTGATTCTTAAAGAATATAACTTAGAAATTAATGATATGTGCCAATTGATTCTTAAAGAATATAACTTAGAAATTAATGATATGTGCCAATTGATTCTTAAAGAATATAACTTAGAAATGAATGATATGTGCCAATTGATTCTTAAAGAATATAACTTAGAAATTAATGATATGTGCCCAGAATATAACTTAGAAATTAATTATATGTGCCCAGAATATAACTTAGAAATTAATGATATGTGCCCAGAATATAACTTAGAAATTAATTATATGTGCCCAGAATATAACTTAGAAATTAATTATATGTGCCCATTGATTCTTAAAGAATATAACTTACAAATTAATTATATGTGCCCAGAATATAACTTAGAAATTAATTATATGTGCCCATTGATTCTTAAAGAATATAACTTAGAAATTAATTATATGTGCCCAGAATATAACTTAGAAATTAATTATATGTGCCCATTGATTCTTAAAGAATATAACTTACAAATTAATGATATGTGCCCATTGATTCTTAAATAATTTAACTAATAAATGTCTAATGAACTTTAATTTCAACAGTCATACCTCGTCATTGTTTTAACTCCAAATGTTTGTAAACAACTGAAATGTCAACAAACACCATATAGCCTCAAAACATGGTATAAAATATACTGTTTATATCATGCATCCAATCCTCTGTCTAAGAGTTTGAGAATGGTTGCAGAGATCCTCTGTCTAAGAGTTTGAGAATGGTTGCATATATCCTCTGTCTAAGAGTTTGAGAATGGTTGCAGATATCCTCTGTCTAAGAGATTGAGAATGGTTGCAGATATCCTCTGTCTAAGAGTTTGAGAATGGTTGCAGATATCCTCTGTCTAAGAGTTTGAGAATGGTTGCAGATATCCTCTGTCTAAGAGATTGAGAATGGTTGCAGATATCCTCTGTCTAAGAGATTGAGAATGGTTGCAGAGATCCTCTGTCTAAGAGATTGAGAATGGTTGCAGAGATCCTCTGTCTAAGAGATTGAGAATGGTTGCAGATATCCTCTGTCTAAGAGTTTGAGAATGGTTGCAGATATCCTCTGTCTAAGAGATTGAGAATGGTTGCAGAGATCCTCTGTCTAAGAGATTGAGAATGGTTGCAGAGATCCTCTGTCTAAGAGTTTGAGAATGGTTGCAGAGATCCTCTGTCTAAGAGTTTGAGAATGGTTGCAGAGATCCTCTGTCTAAGAGTTTGAGAATGGTTGCAGATATCCTCTGTCTAAGAGTTTGAGAATGGTTGCAGATATCCTCTGTCTAAGAGATTGAGAATGGTTGCAGATATCCTCTGTCTAAGAGATTGAGAATGGTTGCAGATATCCTCTGTCTAAGAGATTGAGAATGGTTGCAAATATCTAGGCCTCAGGGCCGATCCCTCAGCTTTTTACCAAAACAGAGGCAAGGGGTCCACTTTGTTACTATTTCAATAGTATTTAAAAACAATTATTTTGAATTATGAATTCTTTTCAAAAATTCATATTAATATTGATTCCATCTTTAAAGATAAAAAAAACTAACATCTAAGATTGGTTAGTTAATTATTAAAATTAAAATTAAAACAACCGATTGTACAGCCATCGTTATGATGGTATATTTACATTGCCGTGTTAAATCATTTATGACTTTCCTATTTATTAATAAACATCTATTACTGCTCCTGTACTTTCAAATAAAATTTCTGAAAGGTTTAAAACGCAAGTAAACAACTGTGATAGCAGCAGTCATCCGTTCTGCCTAGCTACAGCAGCAGTCATCCATTCTGCCTAGCTACAGTAGTGACCCTAAATAGATTTGTTATTCCAAAAACTATCATAGCAGCAGTCATCCGTTCTGCCTAGCTACAGCAGCAGTCATCCATTCTGCCTAGCTACAGTAGTGACCCTAAATAGATTTGTTATTCCAAAAACTGTCATAGCAGCAGTCATCCTTTCTGCCTAGCTACAGTAGTGACACTAAATGGATTTGTTATTCCAACAACGGTCATAGCAGCAGTCATCCGTTCTGCCTAGCTACAGCAGCAGCAGTCATCCGTTCTGCCTAGCTACAGTAGTGACCCTAAATAGATTTGTTATTCCAACAACTGTCATAGCAGCAGTCATCCGTTCTGACTAGCTACAGTAGCAGCAGTCATCCGTTCTGACTAGCTACAGTAGTGACCCTAAATGGATTTGTTATTCCAACAACTGTCATAGCAGCAGTCATCCGTTCTGCCTAGCTACAGTAGTGACCCTAAATGGATTTGTTTTCCCAACAACGGTCAAAGCAGCAGTCATCCGTTCTGCCTAGCTACAGTAGTGACCCTAAATGGATTTGTTATTCCAACAACTGTCATAGCAGCAGTCATCCGTTCTGCCTAGCTACAGTAGCAGCAGTCATCCGTTCTGCCTAGGTACAGCAGCAGCAGTCATCCATTCTGCCTTGTTATTCCAACAACTGTCATAGCAGCAGTCATCCGTTCTGCCTAGCTACAGTAGAGACCCTAAATGGATTTGTTATTCCAACAACTGTCATAGCAGCAGTCATCCGTTCTGCCCAGCTACAGTAGCAGCAGTCATCCGTTCTGCCTAGCTACAGTAGTGACCCTAAATGGATTTGTTATTCCAACAACTGTCATAGCAGCAGTCATCCGTTCTGCCTAGCTACAGTAGAGACCCTAAATGGATTTGTTTTTCCAACAACATTTCATGTCCAGCAGATAATCCAGCCTTTTTCAACACCAATTAAATTCTGCCTCGGCAGAAAGCAATCAACGCTTTTCTAAAAGCTCAGAGGGCTCATCTCCTCACCGCTAATGATGACGGGGGCATGGGAGGGGTAGGAGAGGGGTGGTAGGGGGGCTGGGAGAGGGGTGGTAGGGGGGCTGGGAGGGGTAGGAGAGGGGCTGGGAGGGGTAGGAGGGGTGGTAGGGGTGGTAGGAGAGGGGTGGTAGGGGGCTGGGAGGGGTAGGAGAGGGGTGGTGGGGGGCTGGGAGGGGTAGGAGAGGGGTGGTAGGGGGCTGGGAGAGGGGTAGGAGAGGGGTGGTAAGGGGGCTGGGAGGGGTAAGAGAGGGGTGGTAGGGGGCTGGGAGGGGTAGGAGAGGGGTGGTGGGGGGCTGGGAGGGGTAGGAGAGGGGTGGTAGGGGAGGCTGGGAGGGGTAGGAGAGGGGTGGTAGGGGGCTGGGAGAGGGGTGGTAGGGGGGGCTGGGAGGGGTAGGAGAGGGGTGGTAACCAGCTAGATATTACAGTAAAACAGTTTACTGACACATGGTTTTTAAATTCTGCACTTTCTCTTTCTATTGGGACAGTACTCTGGGGAATGACAGGAACCCAAGCGAAGACTGGGGGCAAAATACAAGAGATAAAATGTCCCAAAACTACTGGACCTGTAGATAAGAGGGTAGCGTAGAACCCAATCCAATATCTATCCAGTCAGGGGAATGCATATTGAGAATGCCGGAATGCATAATGACTTTACAGAACTGTCACTGTACATTTTACAGAACAATCACTGTAAACTTTACAGATCAATAACAGTACACTTTACAGATCAATAACACTACACTTTACAGATCAATAACACTACACTTTACAGATCAATAACACTACACTTTACAGATCAATAACAGTACACTTTACAGATCAATAACACTACACTTTACATATCAATAAGAGTACACTTTACAGATCAATAACACTACACTTTACAGATCAATAACACTACACTTTACAGATCAATAACACTAAACTTTACATATCAATAACACTACACTTTACAGATCAATAACACTACACTTTACAGATCAATAACACTACACTTTACAGATCAATAACACTACACTTTACAGATCAATAACACTACACTTTACAGATCAATAACACTACACTTTACAGATCAATAACACTACACTTTACAGATCAATAACACTACACTTTACAGATCAATAACACTACACTTTACAGATCAATAACACTACACTTTACAGATCAATAACACTACACTTTACAGATCAATAACACTACACTTTACAGAACAATAACACTACACTTTACAGATCAATAACACTACACTTTACAGATCAATAACACTACACTTTACAGATCAATAACAGTACACTTTACAGATCAATAACACTACACTTTACAGATCAATAACACTACACTTTACAGATCAATAACACTACACTTTACAGATCAATAACACTACACTTTACAGATCAATAACACTACACTTTACAGAACAATAACACTACACTTTACAGAAACAATACTCTTTACAGGTACTACACCTTACAGAACAATCACTTCACACACTACACTTTACACCTGATACAATCACTCTACACTTACAGATCAATAACAGTACACTTTACAGATCAATAACACTACACTTTACAGATCAATAACAGTACACTTTACAGATCAATAGAGCTGCTGACAGCAGCTAATCTCCCAGCTGTTACACCTGAGAATACTGGGACCCAGAGCCTGTTTCACTAAACTTTACAGATCAATAACACTACACTTTACAGATCAATAACACTACACTTTACAGATCAATAACACTACACTTTACAGATCAATAACACTACACTTTACAGATCAATAACACTACACTTTACAGAACAATCACTCTACACTTTACAGAACAATCACTGTACACTTAGTTACACCTGGAGAATACTGGGAAACAGAGAGCAGCTCTCTACACAACCAGGTACTTAGTTACACCTGGAGAATACTGGGAAACAGACTATACAACGGTCAGCCCGAGTTACACCTGGAGATACTGAAGGAAACAGAGACTATACAGCTCTCACCCGAGGAACCAGGTACTTAGTTACACCTGGAGAATACTGGGAAACAGAGAGCAGCTCTCTACACAACCAGGTACAAAGAGGGAACAATACTACTAGTGGCTGCAAGGCAGTCACTGAACACTGTCTACACTGTCCACAATGAAACACTGGATTAGACATGGCTTGTGCCCTAAATTGCACCCGGTTCCCTTTATAGTGCACTACTTTCGACCAGGGTCTATAGGGGGGGTAGGGTACCACATCAGGATCAATACTGTCCGTCCGTTTATAAGCGAAGGGGTCCTGAGTTTCTGTCGGCGACGGCTCCTTGCACATCTCATCCTTTTCAAACCACAAGCTGACAGCAGCTAATCTCCCAGCTTTGTTTTTCACTGGGACCCACTGCCTGTTTCAGCCCTGGCTCCTATTGAATCTATCAACCTTTAACATTTAACAAGTTGTCTGGGGTGGGGGGGGAGAAATTGCCATTTTGTTCAACCAGACCAATAGAAAATGTCAGTGTCTAATGAAAACAGTTGTTGCCCGAGGACTGAGATACAGACAAACGTGTCAAGGAAGCAGACAAACGTAGACTACCAGCTCCAGGGCCTTGTCTCAGCAAGGACTGCAGATACTGAAGGAAGAGACAAACGTGTCTCAGCCCGAGGACTGCAGATACTGAAGGAAGCAGCCAAACGTAGACTATACAACGTCTGACCCCAAGGACTGCAGATACTGAAGGAAGCAGCCAAACGTAGGATCTACAGACAAACGTAGACTATACAACGTCTCAGCCCGAGAACTGCAGATACTGAAGGAAGCAGACAAACGTAGACTATACAACGTCTCAGCCCGAGGACTGCAGATACTGAAGGAAGCAGACAAACGTAGACTATACAACGTCTCAGCCCGAGGACTGCAGATACTGAAGGAAGCAGACAAACGTAGACTATACAACGCCCGAGGACTCTGAAGGAAGCAGCCCGAGGACTGCAGATACTGAAGGAAGCAGACAAACGTAGACTATACAACGTCTCAGCCCGAGGACTGCAGATACTGAAGGAAGCAGACAAACGTAGACTATACAACGTCTCAGCCCGAGGACTGCAGATACTGAAGGAAGCAGACAAACGTAGACTATACAACGTCTCAGCCCGAGGACTGCAGATACTGAAGGAAGCAGACAAACTATACAACGTCTCAGCCCGAGACTGCATACAACGTCAACAAACGTCTCAGCCCGAGGACTGCAGATACTGAAGGAAGCAGACAAACGTAGACTATACAACGTCTCAGCCCGAGGACTGCAGATACTGAAGGAAGCAGACAAACGTAGACTATACAACGTCTCAGCCCGAGGACTGCAGATACTGAAGGAAGCAGACAAACGTAGAGACTATACAACGTCTCAGCCCGAGGAGATACTGCAGATACTGAAGGAAGCAGACAAACGTAGACTATACAACGTCTCAGCCCGAGGACTGCAGATACTGAAGGAAGCAGACAAACGTAGACTATACAACGTCTCAGCCCGAGGACTGCAGGACTGCAGATACTGAAGGAAGCAGACAAACAACTATACAACGTCTCAGCCCGAGGACTGCAGATACTGAAGGAAGCAGACAAACGTCTCAACGCTCAGCCCGAGGACTGCAGATACTGAAGGAAGCAGACAAACGTAGACTATACAACGTCTCAGCCCGAGGACTGCAGATACTGAAGGAAGCAGACAACTGCGTAGACTATACAACGTCTCAGCCTGCAGATACTGGGACTGCAGATGCAGATACTGAAGGAAGCAGACAAACGTAGACTATACAACGTCTCAGCCCGAGGACTGCAGATACTGAAGGAAGCAGACAAAGACTATACAACGTAGCCCGACTGCATACAACAGACAAACGTCTCAGCCTCAGCCCGAGGACTGCAGATACTGAAGGAAGCAGACAAACGTAGACTATACAACGTCTCAGCCCGAGGACTGCAGATACTGAAGGAAGCAGACAAACGTAGACAAACGTCTCAGCCCGAGGACTGCAGATACTGAAGGAAGCGACAAACGTCTATACAACGTCTCAGCCCGAGGACTGCAGATACTGAAGGAAGCAGACAAACGTAGACTATACAACGTCTCAGCCCGAGGACTGCAGATACTGAAGGAAGCAGACAAACGTAGACTATACAACGTCTCAGCCCGAGGACTGCAGATACTGAAGGAAGCAGACAAACGTAGACTATGCACTGAAGGAAGCGTCTCTCAGCCCGAGGACTGCAGATACTGAAGGAAGCAGACAAACGTAGACTATACAACGTCTCAGCCCGAGCTGCAGATACTGAAGGAAGCTGCAGAGCCCGAGGACTGCAGATACTGAAGGAAGCAGACAAACGTAACTATACAACGTCTCAGCCCGAGGACTGCAGATACTGAAGGAAGCAGACAAACGTCTCAGCCCGAGGACTGCAGATACTGAAGGAAGAAGCAGACAACAACGTCTCAGCCCGAGGACTGCAGATACTGAAGGAAGCAGACAAACGTAGACTATACAACGTCTCAGCCCGAGGACTGCAGATACTGAAGGAAGCAGACAAACGTGACTATACAACGTCTCAGCCCGAGGACTGCAGATACTGAAGGAAGCAGACAAACGTAGACTATACAACGTCTCAGCCTGAAGGAAGCAGACAAACGACTGCAGATACTGAAGGAAGCAGACAAACGTAGACTATACAACGTCTCAGCCCGAGGACTGCAGATACTGAAGGAAGCAGACAAACGTAGACTATACAACGTCTCAGCCCTATACAGAGGACTGCAGATACTGAAGGAAGCAGACAAACGTAGACTATACAACGTCTCAGCCCGAGGACTGCAGATACTGAAGGAAGCAGACAAACGTAGACTATACAACGTCTCAGCCCGAGGACTGCAGATACTGAAGGAAGCAGACAAAACGTCAGCCCGAGGACTATACTGAAGGAAGCAGACAAACGTCTCAGCCAGCCCGAGGACTGCAGATACTGAAGGAAGCAGACAAACGTATACAACGTCTCAGCCCGAGGACTGCAGATACAAGGAAGCGTCTGCAGATACTGAAGGCCCGAGGACTGCAGATACTGAAGGAAGCAGACAAACGTAGACTATACAACGTCTCAGCCCGAGGACTGCAGATACTGAAGGAAGCAGACAAACGTAGACTATACAACGTCTCAGCCTCAGCCCGAGGACTGCAGATACTGAAGGAAGCAGACAAACGTAGACTATACAACGTCTCAGCCCGAGGACTGCAGATACTGAAGGAAGCAGACAAACGTAGACTATAGATACTGAAGGAAGCGACAAACTATACAACGCCCAGCCCGAGGACTGCAGATACTGAAGGACTGCTATACAACGTCTCAGCCCGAGGACTGCAGATACTGAAGGAAGCAGACAAACGTAGACTATACAACGTCTCAGCCCGAGGACTGCAGATACTGAAGGAAGCAGACAAACGTAGACTATACAACGTCTCAGCCCGAGGACTGCAGATACTGAAGGAAGCAGACAAACGTAGACTATACAACGTCTCAGCCCGAGGACTGCAGATACTGAAGGAAGCAGACAAGCGTAGACGTACAACGTCTCAGACTATACAAGGAAGAAGGAAGCAGACAAACGTCTCAGCCCGAGGACTGCAGATACTGAAGGAAGCAGACAAACGTAGACTATACAACGTCTCAGCCCGAGGACTGCAGATACTGAAGGAAGCAGACAAACGTAGACTATACAACGTCTCAGCCTGAAGGAAGCAGAGGACTGCAGATACTGAAGGAAGCAGACAAACGTAGACTATACAACGTCTCAGCCCGAGGACTGCAGATACTGAAGGAAGCAGACAAACGTAGACTATACAACGTCTCAGCCCGAGGACTGCAGATACTGAAGGAAGCAGACAAACGTAGACTATACAACGTCTCAGCCCGAGGACTGCAGATACTGAAGGAAGCAGACAACGCCGAGGTCTCAGCCCGAGGACTGCAGATACTGAAGGAAGCAGACAAACGTAGACTATACAACGTCTCAGCCCGAGGACTGCAGATACTGAAGGAAGCTGCTATACAGATACTGAAGGAAGCAGACAAACGTAGACTATACAACGTCTCAGCCCGAGGACTGTCTGAAGGAAGCAGACCGTAGACTATACAACGTCTCAGCCCGACTGCAGATACTGAAGGAAGCAGACAAGCTATACAACGTCTCAGCCCGAGGACTGCAGATACTGAAGGAAGCAGACAAACGTCTATACAACGTCTCAGCCCGAGGACTGCAGATACTGAAGGAAGCAGACAAACGTAGACTATACAACGTCTCAGCCCGAGGACTGCAGATACTGAAGGAAGCAGACAAACGTAGACTATACAACGTCTCAGCCCGAGGACTGCAGGACTGCAGATGCACTGAAGGAAGCAGACAAACGTAGACTATACAACGTCTCAGCCCGAGGACTGCAGATACTGAAGGAAGCAGACAAACGTAGACTATACAACGTCTCAGCCCGAGGACTGCAGATACTGAAGGAAGCAGACAAACGTAGACTATACAACGTCTCAGCCCGAGGACTGCAGATACTGAAGGAAGCAGACAAACGTAGACTATACAACGTCTCAGCCCGAGGACTGCAGATACTGAAGGAAGCAGACAAACGTAGACTATACAACGTCTCAGCCCGAGGACTGCAGATACTGAAGGAAGCAGACAAACGTCTCAACGTCTCAGCCCGAGGACTGCAGATACTGAAGGAAGCAGACAAACGTAGACTATACAACGTCTCAGCCCGAGGACTGCAGATACTGACAAACGGAAGCCCGAGACAAGGAAGCGTAGACTATACAACGTCTCAGCCCGAGGACTGCAGATACTGAAGGAAGCAGACAAACGTAGACTATACAACGTCTCAGCCCGAGGACTGCAGATACTGAAGGAAGCAGACAAACGTAGACTATACAACGTCTCAGCCCGAGGACTGCAGATACGTATACAACGTCTCAGCCCGAGGACTGCAGATACTGAAGGAAGCAGACAAACGTAGACTATACAACGTCTCAGCCCGAGGACTGCAGATACTGAAGGAAGCAGACAAACGTAGACTATACAACGTCTCAGCCCGAGGACTGCAGATACTGAAGGAAGCAGACAAACGTAGACTATACAACGTCTCAGCCCGAGGACTGCAGATACTGAAGCAGACAAACGAGGACTGCAGATACTGAAGGAAGCAGACAAACGTAGACTATACAACGTCTCAGCCCGAGGACTGCAGGTACTGAAGGAAGCAGACAAACGTAGACTATACAACGTCTCAGCCCGAGGACTGCAGATACTGAAGGAAGCAATATCACATGTCTTTACATTGCACATAATATATAATTTAGAAAGGTTCTTTATAATATTAGTGAGGTCAGATGAGGTTACCGTTCTACTCTATTAAATTGGTAATGTATTGAAAATAAGATTGCACTTCTATAATCTCATATCTTCTTCAGTCCTATAATCTGCTGTCATGAAACTAGCGTCGTGTCTCCTGTTGAAAACAACTGCGTTGACATGAGACCCTCTCCACCCCCCCACCTCTCCACCCCCCCTCTACACCCCCTCTCCACCCCCACCCCACCCCCCATATCATATGTACATCTCCGCGTAGTGAGAGCATAATCATTCACAAGCATTTCAATTTCCTTTTTATACGAGCACGATATGAATCTACATTTCTTTTTGTCTGTGCTTCTCCGAGGTTCACACAATGGTGACTGTCAGTGTAATTTCTCTGTCATTTATATCTCAGATGGGTTTTTTTTTCTGGGACGTCCCGTCTACCAGACAACAATTACCAGCTTCAGTCACATTCATCTATCTGGCGTAATATACTGTATCTCTGTCATTTATATCGCAGATGGGTTTTTTTTTCTGCAGGGACGTAGACACACACACACACACACACACACACACACACACAGCAGCCTTGTGTTTACAGAGAACACAATGTGTGTTCCACACGGAAATACCTATTCCCTATGTAGTGCACTACTATTGACCAGCGCCCTATGGGGAAAAGAGGCACCCGTTTTGACCAGGGCTCTAGGGGGAAAGAGGGTCCCGTTTTGACCAGGGCTCTAGGGGTAAAGAGGGTCCCGTTTTGACCAGGGCTCTATGGGGAAGAGGCACTCGTTTTGACCAGGGCTCTATGGGGAAAGAGGCTCCCATTTTGACCAGGGCTCTAGGGGGAAATAGAGTCCCATTTTGACCAGGGCTCTATAGGGGGAAATAGAGTCCCATTTTGACCAGGGCTCTAGGGGGAAATAGAGTCCCATTTTGACCAGGGCTCTAGGGGGAAATAGAGTCCCATTTTGACCAGGGCTCTAGGGGGAAATAGAGTCCCATTTTGACCAGGGCTCTAGGGGGAAATAGAGTCCCATTTTGACCAGGGAAATAGGGGGAAATAGGGTCCCATTTTGTCCAGGGCCCTATGGTAAAAAGAGGCTCCCGTTTTGACCAGGGCTCTAGGGGAAAAGAGGCTCCCATTTTGACCAAGGCTCTAGGGTGAAATAGAGTCCCATTTTGATCAGGGCTCTAGGGGGGGAAGAGGCTCCCATTTTGACCAGGGCTCTAGGGGGAAAGAGGCTCCCGTTTTGGACACACTCAACAGAGAAGCACACCATGGAGGTGTCATACAATATTTCACGGAGGAGTCCGGTGACTGAAATACATGTACAGTACATTTTAAAACACACCAACACACATTTTCAGTACAAGTTTCAATTAAGAAAGCGTTTAAAATCCAACATAGTTAATTAATTAGCTTGACTCTCGCTGATCAACCTAATGGCTAATACAAAAGCCCCCATACACTCCTTCAGAGAATTTGTCCTGGTATTTAAAGAAAGAAGTCACAGCGTTTATCAACCCAGTATCTTATTGTGGGTTTGGGAACCGTGGTTTTCCCTTGGAATGTTCCCCGTCGCAGGCTTTTAGAAATGGAACCGAAGAAAGGAGATCATCTTGGGGAATTCATCTTCTTTCAGTTTAATCGCTTTGATCCCCCACCACACATCGACCAATCGTCCGATCTCGTACCCTCGGTGAGTCCTTGTGTTAGTTAGTAGGTCATGTAGTGGTGGGGTCACAGCAGAGAGAGAGAGAGAGAGAGAGAGAGAGAGAGAGAGAGAGAGAGAGAAAGGGAGAGAGAAAGGGAGAGAGAAAGGGAGAGAGAGAGAGAGAGAGAGAGAGAGAGAGAGAGTTGGACAGCTCTCGTTCCTTACTCCTGAGGAGATTAGTGACGCCCAATGGGATCTTTGGTGCAATGTGATCTGCAGCAGGGGGGTTCAGGTCTGCTGGACACACTCCAGGTCTCCACAAGCAGGAGTGTGTGTAGTTTCTCTCTCTCTCTCTCTCTCTCTCTCTCTCTCTCTCTCTCTCTCGCTCTCTCTCTCTCTCTCTAGAATGCATGGAGACACACACACCTCACCTGGGATCCAATTCTCTCCTTGATTGTTTTGGGAGAAGTATCGATCAGAGAGAAATCAGAACATTCTCTAATGTCCAGAACTGTCCCTGTCTCCTGTCTGTTCCTACTCTTTAGAGAGACACCAGGTCATTATTTAACGTCAGTCCAGAACTGTCCCTGTTTCCTGTCTGTTCCTACTCTTTAGAGAGAGACACCAGGTCATTCTCTAATGTCCAGAACTGTCCCTGTCTCCTGTCTGTTCCTACTCTTTAGAGAGAGACACCAGGTCATTATCTAACGTCCAGAACTGTCCCTGTCTCCTGTCTGTTCCTAATCTTTAGAGAGACACCAGGTCATTCTCTAATGTCCAGAACTGTCCCTGTCTCCTGTCTGTTCCTACTCTTTAGAGAGAGACACCAGGTCATTCTCTAATGTCCAGAACTGTCCCTGTCTCCTGTCTGTTCCTACTCTTTAGAGAGAGACACCAGGTCATTATCTAACGTCCAGAACTGTCCCTGTCTCCTGTCTGTTCCTACTCTTTAGAGAGAGACACCAGGTCATTATTTAATGTCCAGAACTGTCCCTGTCTCCTGTCTGTTCCTACTCTTTAGAGAGAGACACCAGGTCATTATTTAATGTCCAGAACTGTCCCTGTCTCCTGTCTGTTCCTACTCTTTAGAGAGAGACACCAGGTCATTCTCTAATGTCCAGAACTGTCCCTGTCTCCTGTCTGTTCCTACTCTTTAGAGAGAGACACCAGGTCATTCTCTAATGTCCAGAACTGTCCCTGTCTCCTGTCTGTTCCTACTCTTTAGAGAGAGACACCAGGTCATTCTCTAATGTCCAGAACTGTCCCTGTCTCCTGTCTGTTTCTACTCTTTAGAGAGAGACACCGGGTCATTATTTAATGTCCAGAACTGTCCCTGTCTCCTGTCTGTTCCTACTCTTTAGAGAGAGACACCAGGTCATTCTCTAATGTCCAGAACTGTCCCTGTCTCCCGTCTGTTCCTACTCTTTAGAGAGAGACACCAGGTCATTCTCTAATGTCCAGAACTGTCCCTGTCTCCTGTCTGTTCCTACTCTTTAGAGAGAGACACCAGGTCATTCTCTAATGTCCACAACTGTCAGATCTCAACCCCTAGCCAGAACTCAACCCCTAGCCAGATCTCAACCCCTAGCCAGAACTCAACCCCTAGTCAGATCTCAACCCCTAGCCAGATCTCAACCCCTAGTCAGATCTCAACCCCTAGTCAGATCTCAACCCCTAGTCAGATCTCAACCCCTAGCCAGATCTCAACCCCTAGCCAGATCTCAACCCCTAGTCAGATCTCAACCCCTAGCCAGATCTCAACCCCTAGCCAGAACTCAACCCCTAGCCAGAACTCAACCCCTAGCCAGAACTCAACCCCTAGTCAGCCTGGCTCAACCAATACCAAATGACACACTATTGTATATATAGTGCACTTCTGTTTGATTATAGCTCTATGGGCCCGTGTCAAAAGTAGTGCACTACATAGGGAATAGGGTTCTATAGGGCTCTGGTCTAAAGTAGTGCACTACATAGGGAATAGGGTTCTATAGGGTTCTGGTCTAAAGTAGTGCACTACATAGGGAATAGGGTTCTATAGGGCTCTGGTCTAAAGTAGTGCACTAGATAGGGAATAGGGTTCTATAGGGCTCTGGTCTAAAGCAGTGCACTACATAGGGAATAGGGTTCCATAGGGCTCTGGTCTAAAGTAGTGCACTACATAGGGAATAGGGTTCTATAGGGCTCTGGTCTAAAGTAGTGCACTATATATAGGGAATAGGATTCTATAGGGCTCTGGTCTAAAGTAGTGCACTATATAGGAAATAGGGTTCTATAGGGCTCTGGTCTAAAGTAGTGCACTATATAGGGAATAGGTTTCAATAGGGCTCTGGTCTAAAGTAGTGCACTATATAGGGAATAGGTTTCAATAGGGCTCTGGTCTAAAGTAGTGCACTACATAGGGAATAGGGTACCACTTGGCACATAGACATTCTCTGGACATCGTTTATTAATCACTAATGCCTTTTTATTCGTTGGATTCAGACTGAAGCTGATTGGCTGGCAGTTCAGACTGAAGCTGATTGGCTGGCAGTTCAGACTGAAGCTGATTGGCTGGCAGTTCAGACTGAAGCTGATTGGCTGGCAGTTCAGACTGAAGCTGATTGGCTGGCAGTTCAGACTGAAGCTGATTGGCTGGCAGTTCAGACTGAAGCTGATTGGCTGGCAGTTCAGACTGAAGCTGATTGGCTGGCAGTTTTGTACAATGTTGTGTAAAGTCCGTTGCCTGTCGTTGTTCCATGGATGGACACTGAGTCTCAAAAAATAAATAACTTTTATCCTGAAAATAAAGAAATGACTCGTCCAAATGTTTCAGCAAGTAAAAAAATAAATAATAATGTCTATTTTGAAAATAAGCTCCTTTAAAAATTATGTTCTTATAATTAATATTATCGTATTTTTCCAGCCACACTTCAACTTACTTCCTTATTGTTCGTATATTCTCATGTTAACATTGAGGTAACTTACTCAGGACCTTCAGAAGGGAAACAGCACCATTGGAGTGCTGTTCAACACCCCCACCCCCCACCACCCCCCAGATAAGCTATTTTAATTTCCACATTTTTGGGGCTGTAGTGTGAGTATCAGAAAGAATACAATTATTTAATCTTAAATTGTCTTTTTTTTTTTTTTATATATGGAGAGATTATTGAGCCCTAAAAGATTTCCATGAACCATGAAAAAATTAATGAAATAGTAACTTTGTCACTTGCACATCCAGCGTGAACATTTGCATAAGTTTCTAAGGAGCTTATGTTCAGGGAACTAAAGACCTTCTCTTCAATGCAATAATTACATCCATGTTGTTCACTGTTCATTGAGATATGCAAATTTGACCTGTATATCATGTGTCTTGTACTGAAACTATATCGTAGTTAGTAGTTCATTGTACTGATACTATACCATAGTTAGTAGTTCATGCTTTTGTTATTGGGGTTTATTATGGATCCCCATTAGTTCCTGTCAAGGCAGCAGCTACTCTTCCTGGGGTTTATTATGTATACCCATTAGTTCCTGCCAAGGCAGCAGCTACTCTTCCTGGGGTTTATTATGGATCCCCATTAGTTCCTGTCAAGGCAGTAGCTACTCTTCCTGGGGTTTATTATGGATCCCCATTAGTTCCTGATCCCCTGGGGTTTATTAGTTCCTGCCAATGATAACAGCTACTCTTCCTGGGACTTATTATGGATCCCCATTAGTTCCTGCCAAGGCAGCAGCTACTCTTCCTGGGGTTTATTATTAAGTTCCTGCCAAGATCC
>NW_027039480.1:21918-29418 GCF_034236695.1 Oncorhynchus nerka | reverse complement strand
TAACCGTGAAGGTTTTAATATTTAAATGATTTATTTTTGGGGCGTTTGGTCAAGGAGTCACGGGCCAGTGTTTAATCAAACTCATTTTAGAAAGCATTTTATCTAGAAGAACCATGCAAAGAGTACCATTTGATTGAATTTATCATAAAGCCTCATTTGAACCTGCAGGGGAAGGAGGAGCTCAGGAGAAAATAGATGATCAATCAGGAGGGGAAATTAATCAGGAGGCCAAGGGGTCAATCAGGAGGGGAAATTTGTCAATCAGGAATGTAAGGGGTCAATCAGGAGGGTAAATTTGTCAATCAGGAGTGGTTGTCAATCAGGAGGGGTTTATCATAAAGAACTATATTTGAATCTGAAGGGAACATTCAGGATGTAAATGTTCAATCAGGAGGGATTTCAATCAGGAGGGGAAAGGGGTCAACCGTGAAGGTTTTAATATTTAATATATTTATAAAGAGGTCAAGTTGGAGGCGTTTGGTCAAGGAGTCACGGGTCAATCAGGAGTAGTAAATGAATCAAACTCATTTTAGACCCATTTTAGGCTAGAAGAGACCATAGGGAGACGTAGAGTTCAGGACGGATTCTGATGCTTTATATTCAGCCTCAGTCAAACAGGGGAAGGAGAGGGGCCAATCAGGAGGAAAGGGGTCAATCAGGAGGGGTAAAGGGGTCAATCAGGGAGGGAAGGGGTCAATCAGGAGGGGAAAGGGGTCAATCAGGAGGGGAAAGGGGTCAATCAGGAGGGGGACAATCAGGAGGGGGGGAGAATCAGGAGGGAAAGGGGTCAATCAGGAGGGAAAGGGGTCAATCAGGAGGGGTAAGGGGTCAATCAGGAGGGTAAGGGGTCAATCAGGAGGGGAAAGGGGTCAATCAGGAGGGGAAGGGGTCAATCAAGGAAAGGGGACAATCAGGAGGGGTAAGGAATCAGGGGTCAATCAGGAGGGGTAAGGGGGGAAAGGGGTCAATCAGGAGGGGTAATGGACAGGGGTCAATCAGGAGGGGTAAGGGGTCAATCAGGGGGTAAAATCAGGAGGGGGGTAAGGAGGGGGGTCAATCAGGAGGGGTAAGGAAAGGGGTCAATCAGGAGGGGTCAATCAGGAAAAGGGGTCAATCAGGAGGGGTAAGGGAAAGGGGTCAATCAGGAGGGGAAAGGGGTCAATCAGGAGGGGTCAATCAGGAGGGGTAAGGAAAGGGGTCAATCAGGAGGGGTAAGGAAAGGGGTCAATCAGGAGGGGTAAGTAATGGAAAGGGGTCAATCAGGAGGGGTAAGGAAAGGGGTCAATCAGGAGGGGTAAAAGGGTCAATCAGGAGGGGTAATAACAGGGGTCAATCAGGAGGGGTAAGGGGTCAAAGGAGGGGTAGGAGGGGTTAGGAAAGGGGTCAATCAGGAGGGGTAAGGAAAGGGGTCAAATAGGAGGGGTAAGGAAAGGGGTCAATCAGGAGGGGTAATGACAGGGGTCAATCAGGAGGGGTAAGGAAAGGGGTCAAATAGGAGGGGTAAGGAAAGGGGTCAATCAGGAGGGGTAATGAATCAGGGGGGAAGGAAAGGGGTCAATCAGGAGGGGTAAGTGGTCAATCAGGAGGGGTAAGGAAAGGGGTCAATCAGGAGGGGTAAGGAAAGGGGTCAATCAGGAGGGGGAGGGGTAAGTGGTCAATCAGGAGGGGTAAGGAAAGGGGTCAATCAGGAGGGGTAAGTGGTCAATCAGGAGGGGTAAGGAAAGGGGTCAATCAGGAGGGGTAAGTGGTCAATCAGGAGGGGTAAGGAGTCAATCAGGAGGGGTAAGGACAGGGGTCAGTTGATGGTTGACTGAGATGAAACACATATATTCAGAATGAATATGTAACGTGATTGTAATCATTCATATTCAAATTATACATGTAGCTCCTGGCCCTGATTTAGATCTATGGAGCCAAAACTCACAAACATAACTATGTATATTTTGAACATCTTTGGACAGCTCTATTTCAAGATATTAATCTTCCCTTTGTAAAATATATATATTTGATGTGTGTGTGTGTTTTTATGTACAGTATTTCTACGTATTTTACCAGGCTGAATGCTGTGAGAGAATTAAGGCAAACTGACAGGCTGTGGGAGAATTAAGGCAAACTGACAGGCTGTGGGAGAATTAAGGCAAACTGACAGGCTGTGAGAGAATTAAGGCAAACTGACAGGCTGTGGGAGAATTAAGGCAAACTGACAGGTTGTGGGAGAATTAAGGCAAACTGACAGGCTGTGGGAGAATTAAGGCAAACTGACAGGTTGTGGGAGAATTAAGGCAAACTGACAGGCTGTGGGAGAATTAAGGCAAACTGACAGGCTGTGGGAGAATTAAGGCAAACTGACAGGCTGTGAGAATTAAGACAAACTGACAGGCTGTGGGAGAATTAAGGCAAACTGACAGGCTGTGGGAGAATTAAGGCAAACTGACAGGCTGTGGGAGAATTAAGGCAAACTGACAGGCTGTGGGAGAATTAAGGCAAACTGACAGGCTGTGGGAGAATTAAGGCAAACTGACAGGCTGTGAGAGAATTAAGGCAAACTGACAGGCTGTGGGAGAATTAAGGCAAACTGACAGGCTGTGGGAGAATTAAGGCAAACTGACAGGCTGTGGGAGAATTAAGGCAAACTGACAGGCTGTGGGAGAATTAAGGCAAACTGGCAGGCTGACCGTTGAACATCGCCATCTTTCTTCTGGAATTTGCAGGACTAAACAATACAGAGGTAAATATGACCTATATACAAACTGAGACTTTACATGTAAGTCATTTCATATTTTAGTGTCACTTTTTATGTTAATAATAACATTTTAAATTAATAAATCATTTTTATTTAATAGTTTTTTATATTAATAATTACACTTTTAAATTAATAAATACACTTTTTAAATTAATAATTACACTTTTTTAATAATTACACTTTTTATATTAATAATTACACTTTTTATATTAATAATTACACTTTTTGTATTAATAATTACAATTTTTAAATTAATGCAACATTCCTGTTATTTTTTCTGAGATTTCTATTAAAACAAATAAAGTGTATCTTTGTGAAATGTCAAAGGAGCAAAGTTTTCAAAAGCCTTTTTAACATTTTAATTCAGTTCGTGTCCGGCTCATTTTAACCCTTTGTGACCCTCGGGAAACATCTTTTGAAGACGACACCCACAAAATGTAAAATCGTTAAAAAGTGGTCAAGGTTGAAACCTGCAGCGCTCTGTCAACAGAGCTCGGTGATTATTATCGGATTAAAATAGGTTTATGAAGTCCGACTTTTTAGGATATACTGTTTAATGATAATTAAAGAGAATGATTCACTGAACGATTCAGAACATGACGAATCATATTTGTCTGGGTAAAATGTATTTTATAACATAAGGAAGTGAAATTTTCATCACCCAAAGCTCGTTTTCAGCCAATCAGGGCAGAGTGGGCAGACACACTACATAATAAGAAACACAATAGCTAGAAACCATAGAGATATCATTATGAACAATTTGTTCAACTGACCGTCAACACGCAAACCCCTGTAAATCCACAACCCCTTGGAGACAGAAACCAGACGCCACGGCCTTGAACCGAAACACGACAAACAAAACATTGAATTGTCTGTCACATATCGACAAAAAAAAGCTGTGTGAGGGGAAACTGGCAGCGAATCCTCTCCGTACAGCTGGCAAATGAATTTTGAAGAGCCAAAATGGTTTCCGGGTGGCCAGGGACCGAGGGGAGCGACCATGGCCTCCTAGTCAGTCTGCTACAAAGAGTGGCACATTCCCAAAAGGAACCCTATTCCCTATATAGTGCACTACTTTAGACCAGGGCCCAATAGCAATATCTATAGATCTCTGGTTTGAAAAGAAGTGATTTACAGAGAAAATATAGTGTGATTTAGGACGCAGAGAGAGAGTGACACATTCCCAAACGGAACCCTATTTCCTATATAGTGCACTACTTTAGACCAGGGCCCAATAGTAATATCTATAGGGCTCTGGTTGAAAATAGGTGATTTACAGAGAAAATAGGGTGTGATTTAGGACGCGGGGAGAGAGTGACACGTCCCACGTAATCCTGCCATCCATGATTAATGGGGAACACATTCACAGGCTTTTACAAATCCCATTATTGGCTGATTAGGACTCAGAAAACACGACCATTCCAGCCCATTAACGGACGGCCACTTGTGATTCTCTACAAAAACAAGAGAATAAGCTGTTTTACCGCAGGTCTGTTGCTCTGTTTGCGTGGAATATCATGCTGTTACATCCACTGTTGCAGCATGTAATGCCTGAGCTAGTACTCAACAGACAGCATTTATCTCACAAACGACATGTTATGTCTGAGCTAGTACTTTAGCAGACAGCATTTAGTACACAAACAACATGTTATGTCTGAGCTAGTACTTTAGCAGACAGCATTTAGTACACAAACGACATGTTATGTCTGAGCTAAACAACATTTAGTTATGTCTGAGCTAGTACTTTAGCAGACAGCATTTAGTACACAAACAACATGTTATGTCTGAGCTAGTACTTTAAGCAGACAGCATTTAGTACACAAACAACATGTTATGTCTGAGCTAGTACTTTAGCAGACAGCATTTAGTACACAAACAACATGTTATGTCTGAGCTAGTACTTTAGCAGACAGCATTTAGTACACAAACAACATGTTATGTCTGAGCTAGTACTTTAGCAGACAGCATTTAGTACACAAACGACATGTTATGTCTGAGCTAGTACTTTAGCAGACAGCATTTAGTACACAAACAACATGTTATGTTTATGGACTGAGGGTTTAGCTGATCATCAGTCTGCTATACAGGCAGTGTTAAAATCAGGTTTAGAAACTGGGTGGTTCGAACCCTGAATGCTGATTGGCTGACAGCGGTGGTATGTCAGACCGTATATCACGGATATGACAAAACAGTTTTCATTTTTGCTGCTCTAACTACATTGATAACCAGTTTCTAATAATAGTAAGAAACCTCGGGGGGGATCTCAGTATACGGCAAAACATACCACGGATAAGGGCTGTATCCAGGCACTCTGCGTTGTGTCGTGCGTAAATAACATTCCTTAGCCGTGGTGTTTAGGCCAGTGAACCACACCTCCTAGTGCCTTATTGTTTAAACATCTCTGTAGTTGTTTTCCACCTACCACGTATAACGGTAATTATAGTGGGTTTACTGACCATCAGTCCGCTGTCCAGGAAGTGTTAAATCAGGGTTATAACCGTTTTCTAACAGACATCATACTAAGTTATCTCTGTTCTTTTTTCTTCTTTTTTTTTTTAATCAGGTCGCTAAGTAAGTACCAATTATGGTCCCCGTTCTCATTTGCTTCTAACAGAACCAGGAATTAGAACAGGTTTTAGTTACTCAGCTCCCGTGGTCCTGCAATTCTCTCCTGAACGTTTACATTTTATTTTTAATGATCGAGTCTCGTGTGGTGGAGTTTAAACACTTGATTGACGTCGATGTCAGGGAAGGGTGGAATTGTCTTTAGGACAGCTGTTTTTTAGTCGAGACTTTTTTTAAATGTAATATATAATTGTTGTACTGTTTGTGTGTCTATAGCTGTGTTTAAAGTTGTGTTAGTGAATGTGAGATGTTTTGCCTGAAACTGTGTTTCCCCCTGCTGCTATTGGACCAGGTCTCCCTTGGAAAAGAGATGTTTTGTCTGAAACGTTGTTCCCCCTGCTGCTATTGGACCAGGTCTCTCTTGGAAAAGGGATGTTTTGTCTGAAACGTTGTTCCCCCTGCTGCTATTGGACCAGGTCTCCCTTGGAAAAGAGATGTTTTGCCTGAAACTGTGTTTCCCCCTGCTGCTATTGGACCAGGTCTCCCTTGGAAAAGAGATGTTTTGTCTGAAACGTTGTTCCCCCTGCTGCTATTGGACCAGGTCTCTCTTGGAAAAGGGATGTTTTGTCTGAAACGTTGTTCCCCCTGCTGCTATTGGACCAGGTCTCTCTTGGAAAAGAGATGTTTTGCCAGGTTCCCCCTGCTGCTATTGGACCAGGTGGAAAAGAGATGTTTTGCCTGAAACTGTGTCCCCCTGCTGCTATTGGAAGGTCTCTCTTGAAAAGAGATGTTTTGCTGAAACTGTGTCCCCCTGCTGCTATTGGACCAGGTCTCTCTTGGAAAAGAGATGTTTTGTCTGAAACGTTGTTCCCCCTGCTGGACCAGGTATTGGACCAGGTCTCTCTTGGAAAAGAGATGTTTTGTCTGAAACGTTGTTCCCCCTGCTGCTATTGGACCAGGTGGAAAAGAGATGTTTTGCCTGAAACTGTGTCCCCCCCTGCTGCTATTGGACCAGGTCTCTCTTGGAAAAGAGATGTTTTGCCTGAAACTGTGTCCCCCCCTGCTGCTATTGGACCAGGTCTCTCTTGGAAAAGAGATGTTTTGTCTGAAACGTTGTTCCCCCTGCTGCTATTGGACCAGGTGGAAAAGAGATGTTTTGCCTGAAACTGTGTCCCCCCCTGCTGCTATTGGACCAGGTCTCTCTTGGAAAAGAGATGTTTTGTCTGAAACGTTGTTCCCCCTGCTGCTATTGGACCAGGTCTCTCTTGGAAAAGAGATGTTTTGTCTGAAACGTTGTTCCCCCTGCTGCTATTGGACCAGGTCTCTCTTGGAAAAGGGATGTTTTGTCTGAAACGTTGTTCCCCCTGCTGCTATTGGACCAGGTCTCTCTTGGAAAAGAGATGTTTTGTCTGAAACGTTGTTCCCCCTGCTGCTATTGGACCAGGTCTCTCTTGGAAAAGAGATGTTTTGTCTGAAACGTTGTTCCCCCTGCTGCTATTGGACCAGGTCTCTCTTGGAAAAGGGATGTTTTGTCTGAAACGTTGTTCCCCCTGCTGCTATTGGACCAGGTCTCTCTTGGAAAAGAGATGTTTTGCCTGAAACTGTGTCCCCCCCTGCTGCTATTGGACCAGGTGGAAAAGAGATGTTTTGCCTGAAACTCTGTTCCCCCCTGCTACTATTGGACCAGGTCTCTCTTGGAAAAGAGATGTTTTCTCAATGAGAAAAACCTGTATAAATAAAGTTTAAATTCAAAATGTATATATATTTTTTTAAAGGGATTTTGTGAGGTGTATTAAAATGCTGATTGGCTACATCAGAAAGAGAAAACGGAAACAAACAGAGAAGATCAGATCCACGTTCTGTTCTAGAGATATTCGAGTTCCAAGAAGGCATCTCTGAAGTGTGGATTCAACACTAAGTGATTCAATTAAGAATCTCTTTTGTTGAAGCATACCATTATGAATATGTAATGTGGTTTTGCCTCAGAAAAATAAAAATAAAAACAGGGAGAATTGTATCGACCTGATGAATGGTTTCTGAATGCTCCATAATTGGCAGATATAATTCAAGGAGAGCTCATTTAATGTTGATTCGATAAACTGAATCGTCAGCCATGAAGGAAGATGAGACAGCAAAGGCAATCTATATGGAGTTCATTTTGCAACACAGCTAACACAAAATCAATTCATCTC
>NW_027039480.1:0-16418 GCF_034236695.1 Oncorhynchus nerka | reverse complement strand
CACATTCACTAACACAACTTTAAACACAGCTATAGACACACAAACAGTACAACAATTATATATTACATTTAAAAAAAGTCTCGACTAAAAAACAGCTGTCCTAAAGACAATTCCACCCTTCCCTGACATCGACGTCAATCAAGTGTTTAAACTCCACCACACGAGACTCGATCATTAAAAATAAAATGTAAACGTTCAGGAGAGAATTGCAGGACCACGGGAGCTGAGTAACTAAAACCTGTTCTAATTCCTGGTTCTGTTAGAAGCAAATGAGAACGGGGACCATAATTGGTACTTACTTAGCGACCTGATTAAAAAAAAAGAAGAAGAAAAAAGAACAGAGATAACTTAGTATGATGTCTGTTAGAAAACGGTTATAACCCTGATTTAACACTTCCTGGACAGCGGACTGATGGTCAGTAAACCCACTATAATTACCGTTATACGTGGTCTGTGGAAAACAACTACAGAGATGTTTAAACAATAAGGCACTAGGAGTTGTGGTTCACTGGCCTAAACACCACGGCTAAGGAATGTTATTTACGCACGACACAACGCAGAGTGCCTGGATACAGCCCTTATCCGTGGTATGTTTTGCCGTATACTGAGATCCCCCCCGAGGTTTCTTACTATTATTAGAAACTGGTTATCAATGTAGTTAGAGCAGCAAAAATGAAAACTGTTTTGTCATATCCGTGATATACGGTCTGACATACCACCGCTGTCAGCCAATCAGCATTCAGGGTTCGAACCACCCAGTTTCTAAACCTGATTTTAACACTGCCTGTATAGCAGACTGATGATCAGCTAAACCCTCAGTCCATAAACATAACATGTTGTTTGTGTACTAAATGCTGTCTGCTAAAGTACTAGCTCAGACATAACATGTCGTTTGTGTACTAAATGCTGTCTGCTAAAGTACTAGCTCAGACATAACATGTTGTTTGTGTACTAAATGCTGTCTGCCTAAAGTACTAGCTCAGACATAACATGTCGTTTGTGTACTAAATGCTGTCTGCTAAAGTACTAGCTCAGACATAACATGTTGTTTGTGTACTAAATGCTGTCTGCTAAAGTACTAGCTCAGACATAACATGTCGTTTGTGAGATAAATGCTGTCTGTTGAGTACTAGCTCAGGCATTACATGCTGCAACAGTGGATGTAACAGCATGATATTCCACGCAAACAGAGCAACAGACCTGCGGTAAAACAGCTTATTCTCTTGTTTTTGTAGAGAATCACAAGTGGCCGTCCGTTAATGGGCTGGAATGGTCGTGTTTTCTGAGTCCTAATCAGCCAATAATGGGATTTGTAAAAGCCTGTGAATGTGTTCCCCATTAATCATGGATGGCAGGATTACGTGGGACGTGTCACTCTCTCCCCGCGTCCTAAATCACACCCTATTTTCTCTGTAAATCACCTATTTTCAACCAGAGCCCTATAGATATTACTATTGGGCCCTGGTCTAAAGTAGTGCACTATATAGGAAATAGGGTTCCGTTTGGGAATGTGTCACTCTCTCTCTGCGTCCTAAATCACACTATATTTTCTCTGTAAATCACTTCTTTTCAAACCAGAGATCTATAGATATTGCTACTGGGCCCTGGTCTAAAGTAGTGCACTATATAGGGAATAGGGTTCCGTTTGGGAATGTGCCACTCTTTGTAGCAGACTGACTAGGAGGCCATGGTCGCTCCCCTCGGTCCCTGGCCACCCGGAAACCATTTTGGCTCTTCTAAATTCATTTGCCAGCTGTACGGAGAGGATTCGCTGCCAGTTTCCCCTCACACAGCTTTTTTTTGTCGATATGTGACAGACAATTCAATGTTTTGTTTGTCGTGTTTCGGTTCAAGGCCGTGGCGTCTGGTTTCTGTCTCCAAGGGGTTGGGATTTACAGGGGTTTGCGTGTTGACGGTCAGTTGAACAAATTGTTCATAATGATATCTCTATGGTTTCTAGCTATTGTGTTTCTTATTATGTAGTGTGTCTGCCCACTCTGCCCTGATTGGCTGAAAACGAGCTTTGGGTGATGAAAATTTCACTTCCTTATGTTATAAAATACATTTTACCCAGACAAATATGATTCGTCATGTTCTGAATCGTTCAGTGAATCATTCTCTTTAATTATCATTAAACAATCCGATAATAATCACCGAGCTCTGTTGACAGAGCGCTGCAGGTTTCAACCTTGACCACTTTTTAACGATTTTACATTTTGTGGGTGTCGTCTTCAAAAGATGTTTCCCGAGGGTCACAAAGGGTTAAAATGAGCCGGACACGAACTGAATTAAAATGTTAAAAAGGCTTTTGAAAACTTTGCTCCTTTGACATTTCACAAAGATACACTTTATTTGTTTTAATAGAAATCTCAGAAAAAATAACAGGAATGTTGCATTAATTATAAAAAGTGTTATTATTAATACAAAAAGTGTAATTATTAATATAAAAAGTGTATATTATTAATATAAAAAGTGTAATTATTAATTTAAAAGTGTAATTATTAATTTAAAAAGTGTATTTATTAATATAACAAGTGTAATTATTAACATAACAAGTGGACACTAAAATATGAAATGACTTACATGTAAAGTCTCAAAATGTGATATAGGTATATTTACCTCTGTATTGTTTATTGTCCTGCAAATTCCAGAAGAAAGATGGCGATGTTCAACGGTCAGCCTGCCAGTTTGCCTTAATTCTCCCACAGCCTGTCAGTTTGCCTTAATTCTCTCACAGCCTGTCAGTTTGCCTTAATTCTCCCACAGCCTGCCAGTTTGCCTTAATTCTCCCACAGCCTGTCAGTTTGCCTTAATTCTCCCACAGCCTGTCAGTTTGCCTTAATTCTCCCACAGCCTGTCAGTTTGCCTTAATTCTCCCACAGCCTGTCAGTTTGCCTTAATTCTCCCACAGCCTGTCAGTTTGCCTTAATTCTCCCACAGCCTGTCAGTTTGCCTTAATTTCACTCACAGCCTGTGTTTGCCTTAATTCTCCCACAGCCTGTCAGTTTGCCTTAATTCTCCCACAGCCTGTCAGTTTGCCTTAATTCTCCCACAGCCTGTCAGTTTGTCTTAATTCTCTCACAGCCTGTCAGTTTGCCTTAATTCTCCCACAGCCTGTCAGTTTGCCTTAATTCTCCCACAGCCTGTCAGTTTGCCTTAATTCTCCCACAACCTGTCAGTTTGCCTTAATTCTCCCACAGCCTGTCAGTTTGCCTTAATTCTCCCACAACCTGTCAGTTTGCCTTAATTCTCCCACAGCCTGTCAGTTTGCCTTAATTCTCTCACAGCCTGTCAGTTTGCCTTAATTCTCCCACAGCCTGTCAGTTTGCCTTAATTCTCCCACAGCCTGTCAGTTTGCCTTAATTCTCTCACAGCATTCAGCCTGGTAAAATACGTAGAAATACTGTACATAAAAACACACACACACATCAAATATATATATTTTACAAAGGGAAGATTAATATCTTGAAATAGAGCTGTCCAAAGATGTTCAAAATATACATAGTTATGTTTGTGAGTTTTTGGCTCCATAAAAAGATCTAATCCAGGGCCAGGAGCTACATGTATAATTGAATATGAATGATTACAATCACGTTACATATTCATTCTGAATATATGTGTTTTATGTCAGTCAACCATCAACTGACCCCTGTCCTTACCCCTCTGATTGACTACCCTCTGATTGGCCTTTCCTGATTGGCCCCTTTCCTTACCCCTCCCCAGGTGTCCCCTTACCCTCCTGATTGGCCCCTTTCGCCACCCTCTGATTGGCTGCCTCCACCTCTGATTATTGCTGCCACCCTCTCTTTGACCCCTTTCCTTACCCTCTGATTGACCCTGTCATTACCCCTCCTGATTGACCCTTTACTTCCCCCTATTTGACCCCTTTCTTACCTCCTGATTATTTATCGCCATTACCCCTCCTGATTGACCCCTCTCCCTTACCCCTCCTATTTGACCCCTTTCCTTACCCCTCCTGATTGACCCCTTTCCTAACCCCTCCTATTTGACCCCTTTCCTTACCCCTCCTGATTGACCCTGTTATTACCCCTCCTGATTGACCCTTTCCTTACCCTACTATTTGACCCCTTTCCTTACCCCTCCTGTTGACCCCTGTCATTTACCCCTCCTGATTGACCCCTTTCCTTACCCCTCCTATTTGACCCCTTTTCCTTACCCCTCCTGATTGACCCTTTCCAACCCCTCCTATTTGACCCCTTTCCTTACCCCTCCCTGATTGACCCTGTTATTACCTCTGATTGACCCCTTTCCTTACCTCCCTACTATTTGACCCCTTTCCTTACCCCTCCTGATTGACCCCTGTCATTACCCTCCTGATTAACCCTTTCCCCACCTGATTGACCCTGTCCTACCCTCCTATTTGAACCTTTCACTTACCCCTCTGATTGACCCCTTTCCTTACCCCTCCTGATTGACCCCCTCCTGCTTGACCCCTTACCCCTCTGATTGACCCTTTCCCCTCCTGATTGTCCCTTTCCCTCCTGATTGACCCTTTCCCCTCTGATTGACTCCCTTTCCCCTCCTGACTGACCCCCTTTCCCCCCATTGATTGACCCCTTCCCCCTCCTGATTGACCCTTTCCCCTCCTGATTGACCCCTTTCCCTCCTGATTGACCCCTCTCCTTCCCTGCAGGTTTGACTGAGGCTGAATATAAAGCATCAGAATCCGTGCTGAACTCTACGTCTGTATGGTCTCTTCTAGCCTAAAATGGGTCTAAAATGAGTTTGATTCATTTACTACTGGCTCGGGCGTGACTCTCTTGACCAAACGCCTCCAACTTGATCACTTTATAAATATATTAAATATTAAAACCTTCACGGTTAAAGACAGCGCTGAAAATAGCAAGGCGAGAACATTTACATGGCAGAATGTTCTACATTACAAAGACAAATTTAGGGGCCGAGACTAATGGCGTCGGTGTAATTTGTAAGTTAAGGATCATCTATTTTCTCCAGCTCCTCCGTCTGCCTCAGATTCAAATATAGTTCTTTATGATAAATTCAATCAAATGGTACTTTGCAGTTAAACACTAGATATAATGCTTTGCATAAAAAATTAAACACCCCCCCCCCCCCCCCCCCACCGCCGCCCCCCCCAAAAAATCATCATTTAGAAATTCAACCGATTGGCCAAATGTGTTTCCATAATTAAGTTTGAGCTTCTCATAGACTAATGTAGCAGAATGAGCCTCTATGAGAGCGGCCAGGTTATATCTAGGGAGGTGTTAAAGACCCCTTTGTGATGTCACCAGGTTCTATCTAGGAGGAGTTAAAGACCCCTTTGTGATGTCACCAGGTTCTATCTAGGAGGAGTTAAAGACCCCTTTGTGATGTCACCAGGTTATATCTAGGAGGAGTTAAAGACCCCTTTGTGATGTCACCAGGTTCTATCTAGGAGGAGTTAAAGACCCCTTTGTGATGTCACCAGGTTATATCTAGGAGGAGTTAAAGACCCCTTTGTGATGTCACCAGGTTCTATCTAGGAGGAGTTAAAGACCCCTTTGGATGTCACCAGGTTCTATCTAGGAGGTGCAAGACCCTTTGTGATGTCACCAGGTTCCATCTAGGAGGGTTAAAAGACCCCTTTGTGATGTCACCCAGGTTCTATCTAGGAGGTGTTAAAGACCCCTTGTGATGTCCAGGTTCTATCTGGAGGTGTTAAAGACCCCCTTTGTGATGTCACCAGGTTCCTATCTAGAGGAGTTAAAGACCCCTTGTGTGTCACCAGGTGATGTACCGAGCAGAGAGTGAAGCCAAGCAGTAGAGAAACAAGAGACTTGGACAGAAACACGTTACAACTCTAAATGTGGTGTCTTACCAGACACAATGAAACTCTTTCACTCCGTATAAAATAACCTTGTCTGTGTCCAAAAATAGCACCCCCAAACTCCTGTATAGTGCACTACAGGGCCCTGGTCTCAAGTAGTGCACTATGTAGGGGAATAGGTGCCAGTCCTGGTCTAGAAGTAGTGCACTAGGGGAATAGGGTGCCAGTCCTGGTCTAAGTAGTGCACTGTGTAGGGAATAGGGTGCCAGTCCTGGTCTAAAGTAGTGCACTAGGGAATAGGGTGCCAGTCCTGGTCTAAAGTCGGCACTGTGTAGGGGAATAGGGTGCCAGTCCTGGTCTAAAGTAGTGCACTGTGTGCGAAGAATGAGGGTGCCAGTCCTGGTCTAAGTAGTGCACTATATAGGGATAGGGTGCCAGTCCTGGTCTAAAGTAGTGCACTGTGTAGGGATAGGGTGCCAGTCCTGGTCTAAAGTAGTGCACTGTGCGGGAATAAGTGCAGTCCTGGTCTAAAGTAGTGCACTATAGGGAATAGGGTGCCAGTCCTGGTCTAAAGTAGTGCACTGTGTAGGGAATAGGGTGCCAGTCCTGGTCTAAAGTAGTGCACTGTGTAGGGGAATAGGGTGCCAGTCCTGGTCTAAAGTAGTGCACTGTATAGGGAATAGGGTGTAATTTGAGAAGCAGGCTTCTCTAACTAATATGAGAGGTATTGACATGTTGACTGCACCAGCTGTCTGAACTACTGGCATACAGCTCGGTCACCACGCACATACCCCACAAGACATGAGGTCTCTTCACAGTCCTCGTAGTCCAGAACAGACTATGGGAGGCACACGGTATTACATAGAGCCATGACTACATGAAACTCAATTCCACTTCAATTAACTGACACAAGCAGTAAAATAACGTTTAAAAAAATCAGATTAAAAAGACCTTGTGGAACAGCGGGACTGTGAAGCAACACAAACATAGGCACACACACACACACACACACACGATACACGCACACGCACACGCACATGCACACGCACACGCACACGCACACGCACACACACACACACACGCACACGCACACGCACACGCACACGCACACGCTGCACACGCACACACGCACGCACGCACACATACACACACACACACACACACACACACACACACACACACACACACACACACACACACACAGACACACACACACACACACACACACACACACACACACACACACACACACACACACACACATACATACAGATACACGCACACACACACACACACACACACACACACACACACACACACACACACACACACACACACACACACACACACACACACACACACACACACACACACAGACACACACACACACACACACACACACAGACACACACTGTACACGCACTTTAAAACACACACACACACACACACACACATACATGCACACACACACACATGCACACACTAATGGGGATAACACACGCACTAACACACACATACACATGGCTTTAGTACTGTAGATATGTGGGAGTGGTGGAGTAGGGGGCCTGGGACACCGTGTACTGTGAAATCTATGGAACGTACTGTAATGTTTTTAAAATGGAATCAACTACCTTAAGTTTACTGGACTCCAGGAAGAGTAGCTGCTGGCTTGACAGGAACTAATGGGGATCCTTAATAAACCCCAGGAAGAGTAGCTGCTGCCTTGGCAGGAACTAATGGGGATCCATAATAAGTCCCAGGAAGAGTAGCTGTTATCATTGGCAGGAACTAATGGGGGGATCCTTAATCCACACAAACCCCAGGAAGAGTAGCTGCTGCCTTGACAGGAACTAATGGGGATCCATAATAAACCCCAGGAAGAGTAGCTACTGCCTTGACAGGAACTAATGGGGATCCATAATAAACCCCAGGAAGAGTAGCTGCTGCCTTGGCAGGAACTAATGGGTATACATAATAAACCCCAGGAAGAGTAGCTGCTGCCTTGACAGGAACTAATGGGGATCCATAATAAACCCCAGGAAAACCTTGACAGGAACTAAGATCCATACAAACCCCAATAACAAAAGCATGAACTACTAACTATGGTATAGTATCAGTACAATGAACTACTAACTACGATATAGTTTCAGGTACAAGACACATGATATACAGGTCAAATTTGCATATCTCAATGAACAGTGAACAACATGGATGTAATTATTGCATTGAAGAGAAGGTCTTTAGTTCCCTGAACATAAGCTCCTTAGAAACTTATGCAAATGTTCACGCTGATGTGCAAGTGACAAAGTTACTATTTCATTAATTTTTTCATGGTTCATGGAAATCTTTTAGGGCTCAATAATCTCTCCATATATATAAAAAAAAAGACAATTTAAGATTAAATAATTGTATTCTTCTGATACTCACTACAGCCCCAAAATGTGGAAATTAAAATAGCTTATCTGGGGGTTGGGGGTGGGGGTGTTGAACAGCACTCCAATGGTGCTGTTTCCCTTCTGAAGGTCCTGAGTAAGTTACCTCAATGTTAACATGAGAATATACGAACAATAAGGAAGTAAGTTGAAGTGTGGCTGGAAAATACGATAATATTAATTATAAGAACATAATTTTTTTAAAGGAGCTTATTTTCAAAATAGACATTATTATTTATTTTTTTACTTGCTGAAACATTTGGACGAGTCATTTCTTTATTTTCAGGATAAAAGTTATTTATTTTTTGAGACTCAGTGTCCATCCATGGAACAACGACAGGCAACGGACTTTACACAACATTGTACAAAACTGCCAGCCAATCAGCTTCAGTCTGAACTGCCAGCCAATCAGCTTCAGTCTGAACTGCCAGCCAATCAGCTTCAGTCTGAACTGCCAGCCAATCAGCTTCAGTCTGAACTGCCAGCCAATCAGCTTCAGTCTGAACTGCCAGCCAATCAGCTTCAGTCTGAACTGCCAGCCAATCAGCTTCAGTCTGAACTGCCAGCCAATCAGCTTCAGTCTGAATCCAACGAATAAAAAGGCATTAGTGATTAATAAACGATGTCCAGAGAATGTCTATGTGCCAAGTGGTACCTATTCCCTATGTAGTGCACTACTTTAGACCAGAGCCCTATTGAAACCTATTCCCTATATAGTTACTACTTTAGACCAGAGCCCTATTGAAACCTATTCCCTATATAGTGCACTACTTTAGACCAGAGCCCTATAGAACCCTATTTCCTATATAGTGCACTACTTTAGACCAGAGCCCTATAGAATCCTATTCCCTATATATAGTGCACTACTTTAGACCAGAGCCCTATAGAACCCTATTCCCTATGTAGTGCACTACTTTAGACCAGAGCCCTATGGAACCCTATTCCCTATGTAGTGCACTGCTTTAGACCAAACCCTAGAACCCTATTCCCTATCTAGTGCTACTTTAGACCAGAGCCCTATAGAACCCTATTCCCTATGTAGTGCACTACTTTAGACCAGAACCCTATAGAACCCTATTCCCTATGTAGTGCACTACTTTAGACCAGAGCCCTATAGAACCCTATTCCCTATGTAGTGCACTACTTTTGACACGGGCCCATAGAGCTATAATCAAACAGAAGTGCACTATATATACAATAGTGTGTCATTTGGTATTGGTTGAGCCAGGCTGACTAGGGGTTGAGTTCTGGCTAGGGGTTGAGTTCTGGCTAGGGGTTGAGTTCTGGCTAGGGGTTGAGATCTGGCTAGGGGTTGAGATCTGACTAGGGGTTGAGATCTGGCTAGGGGTTGAGATCTGGCTAGGGGTTGAGATCTGACTAGGGGTTGAGATCTGACTAGGGGTTGAGATCTGACTAGGGGTTGAGATCTGGCTAGGGGTTGAGATCTGACTAGGGGTTGAGTTCTGGCTAGGGGTTGAGATCTGGCTAGGGGTTGAGTTCTGGCTAGGGGTTGAGATCTGACAGTTGTGGACATTAGAGAATGACCTGGTGTCTCTCTCTAAAGAGTAGGAACAGACAGGAGACAGGGACAGTTCTGGACATTAGAGAATGACCTGGTGTCTCTCTCTAAAGAGTAGGAACAGACGGGAGACAGGGACAGTTCTGGACATTAGAGAATGACCTGGTGTCTCTCTCTAAGAGTAGGAACAGACAGGAGACAGGGACAGTTCTGGACATTAAATAATGACCGGTGTCTCTCTCTAAAGAGTAGAAACAGACAGGAGACAGGGACAGTTCTGGACATTAGAGAATGACCTGGTGTCTCTCTCTAAAGAGTAGGAACAGACAGGAGACAGGGACAGTTCTGGACATTAGAGAATGACCTGGTGTCTCTCTCTAAAGTAGTAGGAACAGACAGGAGACAGGGACAGTTCTGGACATTAGAGAATGACCTGGTGTCTCTCTAAAAAGAGTAGGAACAGACAGGAGACAGGGACAGTTCTGGACATTAACAATGACCTGGTGTCTCTCTCTAAAGAGTAGGAACAGACAGGAGACAGGGACAGTTCTGGACATTAAATAATGACCTGGTGTCTCTCTCTAAAGAGTAGGAACAGACAGGGAGACAGGGACAGTTCTGGACGTTAGATAATGACCTGGTGTCTCTCTCTAAAGAGTAGGAACAGACAGGAGACAGGGACAGTTCTGGACATTAGAGAATGACCTGGTGTCTCTCTCTAAAAGAGTAGGAACAGACAGGAGACAGGGACAGTTCTGGACATTAGAGAATGACCTGGTGTCTCTCTAAAGATTAGGAACAGACAGGAGACAGGGACAGTTCTGGACATTAGATAATGACCTGGTGTCTCTCTCTAAAGTAGGAACAGACAGGAGACAGGGACAGTTCTGGACATTAGAGAATGACCTGGTGTCTCTCTAAAGAGTAGGAACAGACAGGAAACAGGGACAGTTCTGGACTGACGTTAAATAATGACCTGGTGTCTCTCTAAAGAGTAGGAACAGACAGGAGACAGGGACAGTTCTGGACATTAGAGAATGTTCTGATTTCTCTCTGATCGATACTTCTCCCAAAACAATCAAGGAGAGAATTGGATCCCAGGTGAGGTGTGTGTGTCTCCATGCATTCTAGAGAGAGAGAGAGAGAGAGAGAGAGAGAGAGAGAGAGAGAGAGAGAGAGAGAGAGAGAGAGAGAAACTACACACACTCCTGCTTGTGGAGACCTGGAGTGTGTCCAGCAGACCTGAACCCCCCTGCTGCAGATCACATTGCACCAAAGATCCCATTGGGCGTCACTAATCTCCTCAGGAGTAAGGAACGAGAGCTGTCCAACTCTCTCTCTCTCTCTCTCTCTCTCTCTCTCTCCTTTCTCTCTCCCTTTCTCTCTCCCTTTCTCTCTCTCTCTCTCTCTCTCTCTCTCTCTCTCTCTCTCTCTCTGCTGTGACCCCACCACTACATGACCTACTAACTAACACAAGGACTCACCGAGGGTACGAGATCGGACGATTGGTGATGTGTGGTGGGGGATCAAAGCGATTAAACTGAAAGAAGATGAATTCCCCAAGATGATCTCCTTTCTTCGGTTCCATTTCTAAAAGCCTGCGACGGGGAACATTCCAAGGGAAAACCACGGTTCCCAAACCCACAATAAGATACTGGGTTGATAAACGCTGTGACTTCTTTCTTTAAATACCAGGACAAATTCTCTGAAGGAGTGTATGGGGGCTTTTGTATTAGCCATTAGGTTGATCAGCGAGAGTCAAGCTAATTAATTAACTATGTTGGATTTTAAACGCTTTCTTAATTGAAACTTGTACTGAAAATGTGTGTTGGTGTGTTTTAAAATGTACTGTACATGTATTTCAGTCACCGGACTCCTCCGTGAAATATTGTATGACACCTCCATGGTGTGCTTCTCTGTTGAGTGTGTCCAAAACGGGAGCCTCTTTCCCCCTAGAGCCCTGGTCAAAATGGGAGCCTCTTCCCCCCCTAGAGCCCTGATCAAAATGGGACTCTATTTCACCCTAGAGCCTTGGTCAAAATGGGAGCCTCTTTTCCCCTAGAGCCCTGGTCAAAACGGGAGCCTCTTTTTACCATAGGGCCCTGGACAAAATGGGACCCTATTTCCCCCTATTTCCCTGGTCAAAATGATACTCTATTTCCCCCTAGAGCCCTGGTCAAAATGGGACTCTATTTCCCCTAGAGCCCTGGTCAAATGGGACTCTATTTCCCCCCTAGAGCCCTGGTCAAAATGGGACTCTATTTCCCCCTAGAGCCCTGGTCAAAATGGGACTCTATTTCCCCTATAGAGCCCTGGTCAAAATGGGACTCTATTCCCCCCTAGAGCCCTGGTCAAAATGGGAGCCTCTTTCCCCATAGAGCCCTGGTCAAAACGAGTGCCTCTTCCCCATAGAGCCCTGGTCAAAACGGGACCCTCTTTACCCCTAGAGCCCTGGTCAAAACGGGACCCTCTTTCCCCCTAGAGCCCTGGTCAAAACGGGTGCCTCTTTTCCCCATAGGGCGCTGGTCAATAGTAGTGCACTACATAGGGAATAGGTATTTCCGTGTGGAACACACATTGTGTTCTCTGTAAACACAAGGCTGCTGTGTGTGTGTGTGTGTGTGTGTGTGTGTGTGTGTCTACGTCCCTGCAGAAAAAAAAACCCATCTGCGATATAAATGACAGAGATACAGTATATTACGCCAGATAGATGAATGTGACTGAAGCTGGTAATTGTTGTCTGGTAGACGGGACGCAAGAAATTACACTGACAGTCACCATTGTGTGAACCTCGGAGAAGCACAGACAAAAAGAAATGTAGATTCATATCGTGCTCGTATAAAAAGGAAATTGAAATGCTTGTGAATGATTATGCTCTCACTACGGGAGATGTACATATGATATGGGGTGGGGTGGGGGTGGAGAGGGGGGTGTAGAGGGGGGTGGAGAGGTGGGGGGTGGAGAGGGTCTCATGTCAACGCAGTTGTTTTCAACAGGAGACACGACGCTAGTTTCATGACAGCAGATTATAGGACTGAAGAAGATATGAGATTATAGAAGTGCAATCTTATTTTCAATACATTACCAATTTAATAGAGTAGAACGGTAACCTCATCTGACCTCACTAATATTATAAAGAACCTTTCTAAATTAATATTATTATGTGCAATGTAAAGACATGTGATATTGCTTCCTTCAGTATCTGCAGTCCTCGGGCTGAGACGTTGTATAGTCTACGTTTGTCTGCTTCCTTCAGTACCTGCAGTCCTCGGGCTGAGACGTTGTATAGTCTACGTTTGTCTGCTTCCTTCAGTATCTGCAGTCCTCGGGCTGAGACGTTGTATAGTCTACGTTTGTCTGCTTCCTTCAGTATCTGCAGTCCTCGGGCTGAGACGTTGTATAGTCTACGTTTGTCTGCTTCCTTCAGTATCTGCAGTCCTCGGGCTGAGACGTTGTATAGTCTACGTTTGTCTGCTTCCTTCAGTATCTGCAGTCCTCGGGCTGAGACGTTGTATATCTACGCTTTGTCTGCTTCCTTCAGTATCTGCAGTCCTCGGGCTGGAGCGTTGTATAGCTCTACGTTTGTCTGCTTCCTTCAGTATCTGCAGTCCTCGGGCTGAGACGTTTGTATAGTCTACGTTGTCTGCTTCCTTCAGTATCTGCAGTCCTCGGGCTGAGACGTTGTATAGGTCTACGCTTGTCTGCTTCCTTCAGTATCTGCAGTCCTCGGGCTGGGAGACGTTGTATAGTCTAAGTTTGTCTGCTTCCTTCAGTATCTGCAGTCCTCGGGCTGAGGCGTTGTATAGTCTACGTTTGTCTGCTTCCTTCAGTATCTCTGCGGTCCTCGGGCTGAGACGTTGTATAGTCTACGTTTGTCTGCTTCCTTCAATATCTGCAGTCCTCGGGCTGAGACGTTGTATAGTCTACGTTTGTCTGCTTCCTTCAGTATCTGCAGTCCTCGGGCTGAGACGTTGTATAGTCTACGTTTGTCTGCTTCCTTCAGTATCTGCAGTCCTCGGGCTGAGACGTTGCTTATAGTCTACGTTTGTCTGCTTCCTTCAGTATCTGCAGTCCTCGGGCTGAGGTTGTATAGTCTACGTTTGTCTGCTTCCCTTCAGTATCTGCAGTCCTCGGGCTGAGGCGTTGTATAGTCTACGTTTGTCTGCTTCCTTCAGTATCTGCAGTCCTCGGGCTGAGGCGTTGTATAGTCTCGTTTGTCTGCTTCCTTCAGTATCTGCAGTCCTCGGGCTGAGACGTTGTATAGTCTACGTTTGTCTGCTTCCTTCAGTATCTGCAGTCCTCGGGCTGGAGAGTCGTTTGTCGCTTCCTTCAGTATCTGCAGTCCTCGGGCTGAGTTCTCGTTTGTCTGCTTCCTTCAGTATCTGCAGTCCTCGGGCTGAGACGTTGTATAGTCTACGTTTGTCTGCTTCCTTCCAGTTCCGGGCAGTATCTGCAGTCCTCGGGCTGAGACGTTGTATAGTCTACGTTTGTCTGCTTCCTTCAGTATCTGCAGTCCTCGGGCTGGGAGACGTTGTATAGTCTACGTTTGTCTGCTTCCTTCAGTATCTCTGCAGTCCTCGGGCTGAGATATTTGTATAGTCTACGTTTGTCTGCTTCCTTCAGTATCTGCAGTCCTCGGGCTGAGGCGTTGTATAGTCTACGTTTGTCTGCTTCCTTCAGTATCTGCAGTCCTCGGGCTGAGACGTTGTATAGTCTACGTTTGTCTGCTTCCTTCAGTATCTGCAGTCCTCGGGCTGAGGCGTTGTATAGTCTCGTTTGTCTGCTTCCTTCAGTATCTGCAGTCCTCGGGCTGAGGCGTTGTATAGTCTACGTTTGTCTGCTTCCTTCAGTATCTGCAGTCCTCGGGCTGAGACGTTGTATAGTCTCGTTTGTCGTTCAGTATAGGCGTTGTCTACGTTTGTCTGCTTCCTTCAGTATCTGCAGTCCTCGGGCTGAGGCGTTGTATAGTCTACGTTTGTCTGCTTCCTTCAGTACCTGCAGTTCGGGCTGAGGCGTTGTATAGTCTCGTTCTGCTTCCTTCAGTATCTGCAGTCCTCGGGCTGAGGCGTTGTATAGTCTACGTTTGTCTGCTTCCTTCAGTATCTGCAGTCCTCAGGCTGGGGCGTTGTATAGTCTCACGTTTGTCTGTTCAGCCAGTTTCTGCTGCGGTCTCGGGCTGGGGCGTTGTATAGTCTCGTTTGTCTGCTTCCTTCAGTATCTGCCCGGTCCTCGGGCTGGGCGTTGCCTATAGATCTACGTTTGTCTGCTTCCTTCAGTACCTGCAGTCCTCGGGCTGAGACGTTGTATAGTCTACGTTTGTCTGCTTCCTTCAGTACCTGCAGTCCTCGGGCTGAGACGTTGTATAGTCTACGTTTGTCTGCTTCCTTCAGTATCTGCAGTCCTCGGGCTGAGACGTTGTATAGTCTACGTTTGTCTGCTTCCTTCAGTATCTGCAGTCCTCGGGCTGAGACGTTGTATAGTCTACGTTTGTCTGC
The DNA here is from genome assembly GCF_034236695.1 of Oncorhynchus nerka. Classification (NCBI taxonomy): domain Eukaryota; kingdom Metazoa; phylum Chordata; class Actinopteri; order Salmoniformes; family Salmonidae; genus Oncorhynchus; species Oncorhynchus nerka. The sequence goes on along the minus strand of NW_027039480.1, from coordinate 1,184 downwards.
TTCCTTCAGTATCTGCAGTCCTCGGGCTGAGGCGTTGTATAGTCTACGTTTGTCTGCTTCCTTCAGTATCTGCAGTCCTCGGGCTGAGACGTTGTATAGTCTACGTTTGTCTGCTTCCTTCAGTATCTGCAGTCCTCGGGCTGAGACGTTGTATAGTCTACGTTTGTCTGCTTCCTTCAGTATCTGCAGTCCTCGGGCTGAGACGTTGTATAGTCTACGTTTGTCTGCTTCCTTCAGTATCTGCAGTCCTCGGGCTGAGACGTTGTATAGTCTACGTTTGTCTGCTTCCTTCAGTATCTGCAGTCCTCGGGCTGAGACGTTGTATAGTCTACGTTTGTCTGCTTCCTTCAGTATCTGCAGTCCTCGGGCTGAGACGTTGTATAGTCTACGTTTGTCTGCTTCCTTCAGTATCTGCAGTCCTCGGGCTGAGACGTTGTATAGTCTACGTTTGTCTGCTTCCTTCAGTATCTGCAGTCCTCGGGCTGAGACGTTGTATAGTCTACGTTTGTCTGCTTCCTTCAGTATCTGCAGTCCTCGGGCTGAGACGTTGTATAGTCTACGTTTGTCTGCTTCCTTCAGTATCTGCAGTCCTCGGGCTGAGACGTTGTATAGTCTACGTTTGTCTGCTTCCTTCAGTATCTGCAGTCCTCGGGCTGAGACGTTGTATAGTCTACGTTTGTCTGCTTCCTTCAGTATCTGCAGTCCTCGGGCTGAGACGTTGTATAGTCTACGTTTGTCTGCTTCCTTCAGTATCTGCAGTCCTCGGGCTGAGACGTTGTATAGTCTACGCTTGTCTGCTTCCTTCAGTATCTGCAGTCCTCGGGCTGAGGCGTTGTATAGTCTACGTTTGTCTGCTTCCTTCAGTATCTGCAGTCCTCGGGCTGAGACGTTGTATAGTCTACGTTTGTCTGCTTCCTTCAGTATCTGCAGTCCTCGGGCTGAGACGTTGTATAGTCTACGTTTGTCTGCTTCCTTCAGTATCTGCAGTCCTCGGGCTGAGACGTTGTATAGTCTACGTTTGTCTGCTTCCTTCAGTATCTGCAGTCCTCGGGCTGAGACGTTGTATAGTCTACGTTTGTCTGCTTCCTTCAGTATCTGCAGTCCTCGGGCTGAGACGTTGTATAGTCTACGTTTGTCTGCTTCCTTCAGTATCTGCAGTCCTCGGGCTGAGACGTTGTATAGTC
>NW_027039479.1:67348-67979 GCF_034236695.1 Oncorhynchus nerka | reverse complement strand
TATTATTATCAGTTAATATATTTTAGATGGGTATATCTTTATTAAATTACTATTATTACAGCATGTCCTCTTTTTCAAGATGTGGCCGATTTTAAAACTGCCAGAATACATTTTTAAAATAAGATTCATTCATTTTTACGACATTGTTTCTAAATGGCTGCTGGGTAATTTAATATGCATCGAAATCTTCATCCGTAGACATTGAATTGAGCGAATTCTGTACAGGTTCACTGAGTTGCAAACCAAATGGACAGGTCTAGCTCATTGATTAGCTACGTATTACCTATTTTACCCTTAACCCTAATTATAGGGTAAGGTAGCCTAGAATACTTTTAGAAACGATTTTGGTAATAATATTATGTAAGTAAATACTATTATTGTACTAAATAGCATTTAGATTATTTTGTTTTTTAATCAAAACCTGTCTAAACATTTTGCTCTTTTTGTTTTGTTATTTTATTATATTTATTATTTCAAGGCAGAACACTTGATCAACAAGACACAATAGTTAATTTTTCAAATGTGGTTTGAACTGTGTGACCTGGTAACCTCTATGTGAAAGTCCAGTAGTTGGCGTGGGATAGATGGGGCAGGTTAGAGATCTAAGGAATTAACAAGAAAAATACACTAT
>NW_027039479.1:65809-66848 GCF_034236695.1 Oncorhynchus nerka | reverse complement strand
ATTTCTCAGCTGCCTCACCAATGTCTGTAAGTGAATTAATAACTTTTAATTGCTAAATATTTCCAGTTGATGGCAGCATGATGGCAGCATGATGGCAGCATAAGACCAAGATGCATCAGTTATCAATATGATTGACATAAAATAGCAGTAACCACAGACTATATGTCCCATGAGGTTCTAAAATGGTCACTCATTATTTTAGTTAGCTATATATCTCCTAATAGGGCTTTGTTGCTTTTGGGAGAGAAAAGAATAGTGATTATAGCAGGTATTGAACCCCGGGTACATAATCACTAGTCAGAACCTCAACCTTAGTATACATGCATTATAAAAAAATCTTCTTAATATCTTATATTGTGAGTAAACAACCTCGGAATAGAAAAGACAAGAGTGCGACTTCCAGCCCGCCAATAAATTACATAATTCAACCCTCCCGGTTAGTAAATTTATCTCAACATGCCCCTCGAGAAGGCAGAGTGACAACACAAGCTTTTTAGTGGGGATGAGTTGACTACTAGCGAGAGAAGGCAGAGTGACAACACCAGCTTTTTAGTGGGGATGAGTTGACTACTAGAGAGAGAAGGCAGAGTGGTGACACCAGCTTTGGTGGGATGGGATGAGTTGACTTTTTACTGGAGCTAGTGAGAGAAGGCAGAGTGACAACACAAGCTTTTTAGTGGGGATGAGTTGACTACTAGTGAGAGAAGGCAGAGTGACAACACAGCTTTTTAGTGGGGATGAGTTGACTACTAGTGAGAGAAGGCAGAGTGACAACACAAGCTTTTTAGTGGGGATGAGTTGACTACTAGTGAGAGAAGGCAGAGTGACAACACAAGCTTTTTAGTGGGGCTGAGTTGACTACTAGAGAGAGAAGGCAGAGTAATGACACCAGCTTTTTAGTGGGGATGAGTTGACTACTAGAGAGAGAAGGCAGAGTGACAACACAAGCTTTTTAGTGGGGCTGAGTTGACTACTAGAGAGAGAAGGCAGAGTGACAACACAAGCTTTTTAGTGGGGCTGAGTTGACTACTAGAGAGAG
>NW_027039479.1:61159-65309 GCF_034236695.1 Oncorhynchus nerka | reverse complement strand
AAGGCAGAGTAATGACACCAGCTTTTTAGTGGGGCTGAGTTGACAATGAAAATATGTTTTTCTCAACCAGAGATGACTGAATTAATGTTCAGGCTTATTGATAATCGTTATATTAATGAAGTATAATTTCAAAACATGACCATAAAACCAAGTAATAATAAACATGAATCATCATTATATTACTTCACAGTAATCTGTTAAATGCTTTTTCAGTCCTTCCTCTTGTGTTAGCAGTGTGTAATAATATAGTGATTATAGCAGGTATTGAACCCCGGGTAAATAATCACTAGTCAGAACCTCAACCTCAGTATACATTCATTATAAAAATCATCTTAATATCTGATATTGTGAGTAAACAGCCCGCCAATAAATTACATCATTCAACCCTCCCGGTTAGTAAATTAACCTCAACATGCCCCTCGAGAAGGTAAAGTGACGACACCAGCTTTTAGCAGGGCTGAGTTGACTACTAGCGAGAGAAGAAGAAGAGAGAAGGCAGAGCGGTTCGATGCTGGTTGATGAATTTGACAATGAATGTACTGGGAAAATGTGTTTTTCTAGACCAGAGGTAAATGAATTAATGTTCAGGTTTATTGATAATCATTATATTAATGAAGTGTAATTTCAAAACATGAGCATAAAACCAGGTAATAATAAACATGAATCATCATTATATTACTTCACAGTAATCTGTTAACCTCTAGCGTCGAGCAATCCCGTATCCGGGAGTGTAATCATAGCCTCAAGCTCATTACCATAACGCAAGGTTAACTATTCATGAAAATCGCAAATGAAATGAAATAAATATATTCACTCACAAGCTTAGCCTTTTGTTAACAACACTGTCATCTCAGATTTTCTAAATATGCTTTTCAACCATAGCTACACGAGCATTTGTGTAAGAGTATTGATAGCTAGCATAGCATTAAGCCTAGCATTCAGCAGGCAACATTTTCACAAAAACAAGAAAAGCATTCAAATAAAATAATTTACCTTTGAAGAACTTCGGATGTTTTCAATGAGGAGACTCTCAGTTAGATAGCAAATGTTCATTTTTTCCAAAAAGATTATTTGTGTAGGAGAAATCGCTCCGTTTGTTCATCACGTTTGGCTAAGAAAAAAAATCTGAAAATGCAGTCTCTACAACGCCAAACTTTTTACCAAATTAACTCCATAATATCGACAGAAACATGGCAAACGTTGTTTAGAATCAATCCTCAAGGTGTTTTTCACATATCTATTCGATGATAAATCATTCGTGGCAGTTGACTTTCTCCTCTGAAGAAAATGGGAAAATGTGCTGTGTTTCTCCTCGAAGCAAACAAAAAATACACGCAGCTGGAGATTACGCAATAATTGCAACGGAGGACACCAAGCGGCCACCAATTTAGACAAAGAACACCGGGCGGACCCCTGGCAAATGTAGTCTCTTAAGGTCAATCTTCCAATGATTTGCCTACAAATACGTCACAATGCTGTCGACACCTTGGGGAAACGACAGAAAGTCTAAGCTCATTCGTGACCCATACACAGCCATATAAGGAGACATTGGAACACAGCGCATTCAAAATCTGGGGCACTTCCTGTATGAAATTTCATCTTGGTTTCGCCTGTAGCATTAGTTCTGTGGCACTCACAGACAATATCTTTGTTTTGGAAACGTCAGAGTGTTTTCTTTCCAAAGCTGTCAATTATATGCATAGTCGAGCATCTTTTCGTGACAAAAAAAAATGTTTAAAACGGGAAAGTTTTTTTATCCATAGATTAAAAGAGCGCCCCCTATATCCAATAAGTTAAATGCTTTTTCAGTGCTTCCTCTTGTGTTAGCAGTGTGGAAAGGGAAAGGAAGAGGCACACAGGAGTTTTCCTGTGAGGGGAAGTGGTGGTGTATGCAGGGAGAAAACTAAACTAACCTTCTGAAATGTCATTAGTGGTCTTATGCTGCCATCTATTGGAATTATGTAGCAACTGCAGTAGTACCGAATAATGTGTAATTCCTTAGAAAATTACTAAGAATTGCAAGATATAACATTGTGTAGTTCATTTTGCCACTTGCAACCATAAAATAACCATTTATAACTTAACCCTCTTGGTACTACCCATCCCGGATCCGGGAGCGTTGTCATCAACTGACACTAATTAGCATAATGCAACGGACATAAATATTCCTCTTCTTCAATCTTCATATTCATGAAAATCACAAGTGAAATATATTGAGACACAGTTTAGCCTTTTGTTAATCACCCTGTCATCTCAGATTTTGAAAATATGCTTTACAGCCAAAGCAAGCCAAGTATTTGTGTAAGTTTATCGATAGCCTAGCATAGCTTTATGCCTAGCTAGCAGCAGGCAACCTGGTCACGAAAATCAGAAAAGCAATCTAATTAAATCGTTTACCTTTGATGAGCTTCGGATCTTTTCACTCACGAGACTCCCAGTTAGAATGTTCCTTAAAAAGATTATTTTTGTAGCCAAAATAGTTTGTTCTTCACGTTTGGCTGAGAAATCGACCGGAAAATTGCGGTCACGACAACGCCGAAAAATATTCCAAATTAGCTCCATAATATCGACAGAAACATGGCAAACGTTGTTTATAATCAATCCTCAAGGTGTTTTTCAAATATCTATTCGATAATATATAAACCGTGACAGATGGCTTCTTAGTAGGAAAGAGAGAAACAATTGCCGCATTGGTCCTTTACGCACAAAACACTCTGAGAGACTTCAGCTGACCACTGATGCAATGTTGACGTTCAGGCTCATTTCTCAAAATAAAAGCCTGCAACTATGTATTGTGACACTAGACACATTAGGGAAGCCATAGAACAAGGAATCTGGTTGATATCTCATTCACTGCTCAATAGGGACGCATAGGAACGCAGAAGTTTCTAAATAAGAGTCCCTTCCTGATTGGATTTTTCTCAGGCTTTCGCCTGCAATATCAGTTCTGTTATACTCACAGACAATATTCTTACAGTTTTGGAAACTTTAGAGTGTTTTCTATCCTAAGCTGTCAATTATATGCATATTCTAGCATCTTGTCCTGACAAAATAGCCCATTTACTTAGGGAACATTATTTTTCCAAAAATGAAAATAGTGCCCCTTAGATTCAAACAATGAAACTGACATAAACAAAAAGCACAATACATTTAGGTAATTATATATATATAACTTTACATTTATATTTATATAGGTAATTATATAACTATTTATTTAGATGGGTGACATTATCTGCCAAAGTAACAGCCCTGTAGACAAAGAAGAGCTCTCCAGTAGGTACCAAAACATTCAAAGGTCATTTTCAGAAAAGTGAGGTTAAAAGTTTATCATCTTTCAAAGCAGAATTACTTTCCCATTGTTCCTCAACTGTAGTGTCTGATATACTATTTTCTAGCTCTGAGTCTCTACTTTTATCTTATGTGAAATACACAGTTTCAAATTTTGTGACATGAGACCAAATCGAGCCGGTCGGTCACATTTGACTGTATAAAACCTAGCAGTACTACTGATTTCTCTGAGAGTGAGGCAGATATATAGCATTTAGCAAATAAACATGACTATTTGTCTCTCTGAAATGAAACCATCAAGTGATAGATTTTAAAGAAATGCATGTCTGTCATTGTCAACAACGCCATGCCGTGATTAGATAGTGAACAAACACAAAAGTCATAATTTCTTTAAGAAACAACAGCAAATTTAAGGACATTTCTGAAAAGTGATATATAGCGTTATGGAATGAAACTCTTCCGTTTCCCCATCTGAGCTCAGAGTAGATGAGAGATGTAATGTTTGTCTCTGTTGTGTTGAAGACCAATCAAGCAGGAGAGACCAGCCTCCCCTGTTCCCAGCTGTGTGTCCATGAAGAGTGACAAGTCTATGAATCTACCTACGAAGTTTGGAGAGGGAGACTTTTCTACCGAACAAAGGTAAGAAGAACTAATGGGTCAGTGAGTTAAACAACACTGTCTCTAGTCATTTCTCCTCCCATTTTCCCATTTATTGTTGTTGTTTTCATAATCCATATGTTAATCATTTAGTCCATTTTCATAGTCCTAAACAATATTAAACAAACACAACAATCCCTCCGTGTGTGTGTGTGTGTGTGTACTCCCTGGATGAGAAGATGTAATCTCTATCCTGATTGCCTAG
>NW_027039479.1:51243-60659 GCF_034236695.1 Oncorhynchus nerka | reverse complement strand
TCAGTACTGGTTCTCCTTATAGTCTCATTATTACCTCAACTACTTGGTACCCTGCACATTGACTCAGTACTGGTTCTCCTTATAGCCTCATTATTACCTCAACTACCTGGTACCCTGCACATTGACTCAGTACTGGTTCTCCTTATAGTCTCATTATTGTTATTTTATTGTGTTCTATTTCCTCTTTTTTTTCGCACATTTTTCGTACTCATAACTGCATTGTTGGGAAAGAGCTCATCAGTAAACATGTCACAGTAAAGTAAGGGAAGGTGGACACCTGTTGTATTCGGCGCATGTGAGAAATACAATTTGATCTGATTTGAAGCTCATTGGCAGAAACATGTCGTTGAGTGTAACAGTCGTCTCATGCTGAAGAGATCATGTTCGGATGTTGAAGCACGGTGGCTAGAAAAACTCCCTAGAAAGTTACGAACCTAGGAAGAAACCTAGAGAGGAACCATGCTCTGAGGGGTGACCAGTCATCATTTGTCTGTGCTGGGGAGAGATTATAAGAGAACATGGCCATTAAGTTCAATTCATTCTTCAAGATGTTCAAATGTTCATACATGACAAACAATAATCACAGTGGTTATAGAGGGTGCAATTGGTCAGTACCTGAGGAGTAAACCTGCCTCACCCAATGTGATATGGAATCGCTATTATTTTTAATTTTAGAACACATTCAATAACCACCAGAAGCTAGCTAATTAGCTACAAGCTATTTAGTCATTGTTAGCCACTGCTAGCGGCTTTTACCTTCTGCACAGATACCAGCCCTGTTTTTAGCCTGGATAATACTCGCCAGTCTACCAGTATTGGACTGTCTCTCCACAACAACACCGGATTCGTAATCCCAGGACCTAGCTTGCACCCACCGTGGCAGCCAGTACCGAGTTCTCTGTCGACACGGCGCCCCGCCGCCCCACCACGACTGGTCTGCCGACTAATATTCTATCCGCTGTGCCTTCAACCAGCCTCCGTCTGAGCAGAACTCCCTACCACCCCCTGGCTACTAACTTTAAACGCCGTGTCGCCCGCGTGCTAGCGTAGTGGCGGCTCCCTGTTCCATCTACTGCTGTCCCCTGGACACAATGATCACTTGGCTACATAGCTGATGCCTGCTGGACTGTCCATTAATCACGGTACTCCATTCTGTTTATGTATTTTTTACCTGTCGGCCCCAGCCACGAACTCAGGCTCTGTGTGTATTTAATCCGACCCTCTCTGCCTGGTCATCGCCATTTTACCTGCTGTTGTTGTGCTAGTTGATTAGCTGTCGTTATCTCACCTGTTGTTTTAGCTAGCTCTCCCAATCAACACCTGCGATTACTTTATGCCTCGCTGTATGTCTCTCTCAAATGTCAATATGCCTTGTATACTGTTGTTCAGGTTAGTTATCATTGTTTTAGTTTACAATGGAGCCCCTAGTTCCACTCCTCACACCTCTGATACCTCCTTTGTCCCACCTCCCACACATGTGGTGACCTCACCCATTATAACCAGCATGTCCAGAGATACAACCTCTCTTATCATCACCAGTGCCTGGGCTTACCTCCGCTGTACCCGCACCCCACCATACCCCTGTCTGCGCATTATGCCCTGAATATATTCTACCACGCCCAGAAGTCTGCTCCTTTTATTCTTTGTCCCCAATGCTCTATGCGACCAGTTTTGATAGCCTTTAGCCGCACACTCATCCTACTCCTCCTCTGTTCCTCGGGTGATGTGGAGGTAAACCCAGGCCCTGCATGTCCCCAGAAAACCTCATTTGTTGACTTCTGTGATCGAAAAAGCCTTGGTTTAGCGCATGTCAACATCAGAAGCCTCCTCCCTAAGTTTGTTTTACTCACTGCTTTAGCACACTCTGCCAACCCTGATGTCCTTGCCGTGTCTGAATCCTGGCTTAGGAAGGCCACAAAAAATTCAGAGATTTCCATACCCAACTATAGCATTTTCCGTCAAGAAAGAACTGCCAAAGGGGGAGGAGTTGCATTCTACTGCAGAGATAGCCTGCAAAGTAATGTCATACTTTCCAGGTCCATAACCAAAAAGTTTGAACTTCTAATTTTAAAAATTAATCTCTCCAGAAATAAGTTCCTCACTGTTGCTGCCTGCTACCGATCCCCCTCAGCTCCCAGCTGTGCCCTGGACACCATTTGTGAATTGATCGCCCCCCATCTAGCTTCTGTTAGGTGACCTAAACTGGGATATGCTTAACACCCCGGCAGTCCTACAATCTAAGCTAGATGCCCTCAATCTCAGACAAATCATCAAGGAACCCACCAGCTACAACCCTAAATCCGTAAACATGGGCACCCTCATAGACATTATCCTGACCAACTTGCCCTCCAAATACACCTCCGCTGTCTTCAATCACTTCCTCATTGCCTGTATCCGCTACGGGTCCGCGGTCAAACGACCACCCCTCATCACTGTCAAACGTTCCCTAAAACACTTCTGCGAGCAGGCCTTTCTTATCAACCTGGCCCGGGTATCCTGGAATCATATTGACCTCATCCTGTCAGTTGAGGATGCCTGGATATTTAAAAAAAAATGCCTTCCTAACCATCTTAAATAAACATGCCCCATTCAAGAAATTTAGAACCAGGACTGCAATAGCATCGAATAGTCCCTGCGATATGCAGCTGTTCAGGGAAGCTAGAAACCGTTATACACAGGCAGTTAGAAAAGCAAAGGCCAGCTTTTTCAAGCAGAAATTTGCACCCTGTAGCTCTAACTCCCAAAAATTCTGGGACACTGTAAAGTCCATGGAGAACAAGAGCTCCTCCTCCCAGCTGCCCACTGCACTGAGGCTAGCTAACATGGTCACCACCGATAAATCCATGATAATCGAAAACTTCAACAAGCATTTCTCAACGGCTGGCCATGCCTTCCTCCTGGCTACTCCAACCTCGGCCAACTGCTCCGCCCCCGCTCAGCTACTCGCCCAAGCCTCCCCAGCTTCTCCTTTACCCAAATCCAGATAGCAGATGTTCTGAAAGAGCTGCAAAACCTGTACCCATACAAATCAGCTGGGCTTGACAATCTGGACCCTCTATTTCTGAAACTATCCGCCGCCATTGTCGCAACCCCTATTACCAGCCTTTTCAACCTCTCTTTCGTATCGTCTGAGAACCCCGAAGGATTGGAAAGCTGCCGCGGTCATCTCCCTCTTCAAAGGGTGAGACACCCTGGACCCAAACTGTTACAGACCTATATCCATCCTGCCCTGCCTTTCTAAGGTCTTCGAAAGCCAAGTCAACAAACAGATTACCAACCATTTCGAATCTTCCCATACCTTCTCTGCTATGCAATCTGGTTTCAGAGCTGGTCATGGGTGCACCTCAGCCACGCTCAAGGTCCTAAACGATATCTTAACCGCCATCGATAAGAAACATTACTGTGCAGCCGTATTCATTGATCTGGCCAAGGCTTTCGACTCTGTCAATCACCACATCCTCATCGGCAGACTCGACAGCCTTGGTTTCTCAAATGATTGCCTCGCCTGGTTCACCAACTACTTCTCTGATAGAGTTCAGTGTGTCAAATCGGAGGGTCTGCTGTCCGGACCTCTGGCAGTCTCTATGGGGGTGCCACAGGGTTCAATTCTTGGACCGACTCTCTTCTCTGTATACATCAATGAGGTCGCTCTTGCTGCTGGTGAGTCTCTGATCCACCTCTACGCAGACGACACCATTCTGTATACTATCTTGTCTGAAAATGTTGTAGTTTGGAATTAAAATTTCTGAATTTTTGGTGGTCTTCCTAAGCCAGGATTCAGACACAGCTAGAACATCCGGGTTGGCAGAGTGTGCTAAAGCAGTGAATAGAACAAACTTAGGGAGGAGGCTTCTAATGTTAACATGCATGAAACCAAGGCTATTACGGTTACAGAAGTCATCAAAAGAGAGCGCCTGGGGAATAGGAGTGGAGCTAGGCACTGCAGGGCCTGGATTCACCTCTACATCGCCAGAGGAACATAGGAGGAGAAGAATAAGGGTGCGGCTAAAAGCAATAAGAATCGGTCGTCTAGAATGTCTGGAACAGAGAGTAAAAGGAGGTTTCTGGGGGCGATAAAATAGCATCAAGGTATAATGTACAGACAAAGGTATGGTAGGATGTGAATACAGTGGAGGTAAACCTAGGTATTGAGTGATGAAGAGAGAGATATTTTCTCTAGAAACATCATTGAAACCAGGAGATGTCATTGCATCTGTGGCTGGTGGAACTAATAAGTTGGATAAGGTATAGTGAGCAGGACTAGAGGCTCTACAGTGAAATAAGCCAATAAACACTAACCAGAACAGCAATGGACAAAACATATTGACATTAAGGAGAGGCATCCTTAGTCGAGTGATCAAAAGGGTCCAGTGACTGGAGAGGTTGGTTGGGGGTCACGGCGATTTAGACAGCTAGCCAGGCCATCGGTAGCAAGCTAGCATAGGATGGAGGTCTGTTGTTAGCCACCTCTTGCGTTCCGTCAGTAGATTAGTGGAGTTCCGTGTTGTAGAGGGGATTAGTCCAAATCACACAACAACAAAAATAAAAACAATAGATATAGTTATAGAGGCCCAAGAAGAAACATAATAATAATAAAAATAAATAAGTTGTCCGATTGTCTATTCTGAGAGCAGCCGGTAAGACAGCTAACGGTTAGCAGGCCGCAGATGGGCGTTCAGGTAACGTCGCGACGGAGGAGCCAGCTAGCTTCTGGCTAGCTTCTGGCTAGTTTCTGGCTAGCTTCTTGGAGTTTCTTGGAGGATTGCAGATTTGAGGTAAATAATACTTATTTAAAAATATAAATTGGTGAGGTGGGTTGCAGGAGAGTGTTTTGAAGATGAGTTGATGGAAAATAAAAATAAAATGTACGTGAAAAAAGTTGTAAGTATATATATATATACAGGACACGACAAGACGAGGACAAAAGACGTCTGAACTGCTATGCCATCTCGGAGCTGGATGGCCTCTCTATTGCCTTAATTCCCTAATCGTACTACATTTGCACACACTGAACATAGATTGTTCTATTGTGTTTCCGACTGTCCGTATGCTAATCCCTTTCTATTGTGTTACTGACTGTCCGTATGCTAATCCCTTTCTATTGTGTTACCGACTGTCCGTTTGCTAATCCCTTTCTATTGTGTTACCGACTGTCCGTTTGCTAATCCCTTTCTATTGTGTTACCGACTGTCCGTTTGCTAATCCCTTTCTTTGTGTTACTATCCGTGCTAATCCCTTTCTATTGTTTACCGACTGTCCGTTTGCTAATCCCTTTCTATTGTGTTTTTGACTGTCCGTTTGCTTTATCTTGGCCAGGTCTAGTTGTAAATTTAAACTGGTTAAATAAAGTTGAAATAAAATTAAAAATTAAAAATTGAATTACCAATTCTATTATTTCACTCATATTTGAAAACTTTTTTTATCCGATTTCATATAATCCTTTCTATTGTGTTACCGACTGTCCGTTTGCTAATCCCTTTCTGTATTGTGTTACCACATGATTGTCCGGGTTAGCAGATTTATTGGTCACATCTAATCCCTTTCTATTGTTACATACACTTAGCAGTTTGGTCAATCCAGGGTTCAGATTGTTACCGATGGTCACATACACATGTTTAGCATGTTTCTATTGTGTCACATACGACAGGGTGTCCATTTGCTAATCCATGTGTAACTCTAAATTGTTGTTTTTGTCACATACAGCTTTGCTTTATCTTGGCTAGGTCGCAGTTGTAAATGAGAACTTGTTCTTAATAGGCCAACCTGGTTAAATAAAGGTGAAATAAAATTAAAAATTAAAAATTGAATTACCAATTATTTAGAAGGAAAACTATTTCACTCATATTTTAATACATTTTAGGTCAGATTTCATATAAACCTGTAAACACTGGACAGATACTTTAAGGGTTTTTAGCTCAATCATCTGAGCTGGAGTTTACAAACACAACACATAAAGCCAACACATAAACAAATGTAGTCCCAGATATGAATCAAATTGGTCACATACACATGGTTAGCAGATGTTATTGGTCACATACACATGGTTAGCAGATGTTATTGGTCACATACACATGGTTAGCAGATGTTATTGGTCACATACACAGGGTTAGCAGATGTTATTGGTCACATACACAGGGTTAGCAGATGTTATTGGTCACATACACAGGGTTAGCAGATGTTATTGGTCACATACACATGGTTAGCAGATGTTATTGGTCACATACACAGGGTTAGCAGATGTTATTGGTCACATACACAGGGTTAGCAGATGTTATTGGTCACATACACAGGGTTAGCAGATGTTATTGATCACATACACAGGGTTAGCAGATGTTATTTACAATGTCTGCCTAGGAACAGTGGTTAACTGCCTTGTTCAGGGGCAGATTTGTACCTTGTCAGCTCAGGGATTCAATCTAGCAACCTTTCGGTTACTGGCCCAACACTCTAACCACGAGGCTACCTGCCACCTCTACACTCTAACCACGAGGCTACCTGCCACCTCTACACTCTAACCACGAGGCTACCTGCCACCTCTACACTCTAACCATGAGGCTACCTGCCACCTCTACACTCTAACCATGAGGCTACCTGCCACCTCTACACTCTAACCACTAGGCTACCTGCCGCCACAGACATACATGGTATCACTTGTTATACATTATTATACATAAATCATTGTCTAAAGCACAAGACATACTGTTGCATGTAGGTCTACATTATTTATCAATTGATCATATAGAAATGTAAAACATAATTTTTAACTACTACAAAGCAATTACATGTGGCACAGGAACCACTGACTCACTGCATTATTCTATAGTATTATCAAGACACCTGCTGTTAACTCTTAACTACTTAGGACAGCCCACGATGTGTCCTAAATATCTGCCGACTAGGTGGGACTAGAGACTTCATGCATAGCTTTAATTTATACCTATAAGTGTAAAATGTGTTTATTCTCAGCACTTATACGACCAATTTTCTACTCTGAGACGCTTTGTGGATATGGTCCCTGATCTCAACATATAGTTATATCCTAGCCAGTCGGTACAGCTCGGTAAGCTAGCTAGCTACTCTACCAGCAGCATCCTAGTTACCATAGCTACCACTACATCATCACCGGCTGTCTGCATTTCTTGTGGACCGATGGAGCTCCCCGGTTGTTTCTTCCACCTGTTAAATCCCGGTGAGGCTTCTCCCTCTCTCGTTGACGGATGCTGGCTACCTCTGTCCGGTTCTCCTCTCTTCACTAGATGGACGGTAACTTTAGTGTTTAACCCGTCTGAGTCCAAGGACCAAACTTTTGAATATTATTTTCAGGACGCCTCAATAGCAGGTATTGAACCCCGGGTAAATAATCACTAGTCAGAACCTCAACCTCAGTATACATTCATTATAAAAATCATCTTAATATCTGATATTGTGAGTAAACAACCTCGAGAGTGCGTCTTCCAGCCCTCTAATAAATCACATCATTCAACCCTCCCGGTTAGTAAATTTACCTCAACATCCCCCGGAGAAGGCAGAGTAACGACACCAGCCTTTTAGCGGGGCTGACAGACTGACTACAACGCTCGCGTCGCTAAATTTATTTAGTTATTAAAAATGACACACTGCTCTCGCGCGCCAACGAGCGCCTGGAAGTCAGTTCTATTTGTGACGCAGTTCGCGCTGCATCTCCTCATTGGTTTATAGAAGCAGGTACCCACGTGCCATCTCCTCATTGGTTTATAGAAGCAGGTACCCACGTGCCATCTCCTCAGTGGTTTATAGAAGCAGGTACCCACGTGCCATCTCCTCATTGGTTTATAGAAGCAGGTACCCACGTGCCATCTCTTCATTTAGCAAAAAAAACATAACTTAACATAAACTTAACTTCTTTAAACAATAAAAGCTAATTTACAAACATTTCTAAAAATGGATATATAGCTTTTTTCTTTTCTTATGTTTCCCCATCTGAGCTCAGAGTAGATGAGAGATGTAATGTTTGTCTCTGTTGTGTTGAAGCCCAATCCAGCAGGAGAGACCAGCCTCCCCTGTTCCCAGCTGTGTGTCCATGAAGAGTGACTGGTCTATGGAACAATGTTACAGGAATTAAATTCCTCTGTTTTAATAACCAATTAAAATCAAACACTCTGTCAATTCATAAGGATTTGTATGACCCTTATTTGTATAAAATGGACAGAGCCCAGTCTTAAAGTCAAACAGCAGCTTTTATTCACGAGAGTACTGCTCCTTACACATTTTACCACAGGTTATAAACTGAAAATGACGTCACTAGTTTTAGTACTAGCCTAGTCATCTCCGCTCCAGTACAATGTCTGTATGGTTGTCACATCGTCTCTCCCTATTAAGATGATATATGACCGAGCCAAGGCCAGCTGGTGTAGATAAGCCTTTTAGCCAGTCTGGCTATAAGTTCATTCATTTCTACCATGGTACAGACAGTCATTGTTCAAATTTTTGATTATATTTACACACATTATATTCAGTACTAGGATTAAAAAGAAAATTCATACATATACAGTAACGTAATAGTATTCTGATTAGTACATATACAGTAACATAATAGTATTCTGATTAGTACATTGATAGAGGAATTCTAAATTCCTTTATGTTTTATTGCCAAAACCAATTTCGCACTCGTTTCTAATTCATTAATGAGGTGTAAGTTCATTAATTATGCATGAAGTAGATCGAGACCAGTCTTAAAAGCCAGGTAAGAGCGTTTTATTCCAGAGAGTACTAAACTCATACACATTTTTCCACAGGTTATAAACTGAACATGACATCATCAGTTTCCCACCCTCTCTCCGATTCTCACAAGAGCCCATTGTTTTAGGTCTGGAACATCTCCCAGACATTTCTTATCTGTCTGAAAAACCACAGCTTCTCTCTCTTTAACCTCCCAAGAGGCACAGACAATTAATTCGTTCTGCTTACATTTTCAGTAACAGCTTAACCAATAACTTTTACTTTTCATACCATAACATAATAGTATTAGAATAAATGGTTCTAATCAATAATGTATACATAATTAATCATTTCAACCATAATTTCCTCTATCATACATATACAGTAACATAATAGTATTCTGATTAGTCAGTCCTGATTGAAATGTATACATAATTAGTCATCATTGATAAAAATTCAACCTATACACTTTAGAGAGGGAGACTTTTCTACTGAACAAAGGTAAGAAGAACTCATGGGTCCTGGTCAGTGAGTTAAACAACACTGTCTCTAGTTGTTGTTTTCATAATCAATAGGCTAATCATTTTGTCCATTTGCATAGTCCTAAAACAATATTAAACAAACACAACATTCCCTCCCTGTGTGTGTGTGTGTGTGTGTGTGTGTGTGTGTGTGTGTGTGTGTGTGTGTGTGTGTGTGTGTGTGTGTGTGTGTACTCC